>NW_027662199.1:0-55000 GCF_963422515.1 Blennius ocellaris
AAACAAAAACAAATGCTTCTGTCTTCGCGTCGTTTGCTGCTGAAGAGAAACAACATTGAAATGTGATTTAATGTGATTTAATGTGAATTCACTCACTATTTATTTTCATAATTGACTTAGTTGGTCGTACGGAAGCTCTGAAATATCAAACATCACATTCACTCAGTCACAAACGCATTTTACTTATTTGCATCATGCACTTTGTAAATTTCTCTCTCTTTTTCTTTTTTACTTAATGCAACAACCATCTTCAGGCTGAGAGCAGGAATAGTTTAATTTGACTGCTGCAGCTTAAAATGTACTTTAAAAATATAACTTGATATATGATGAACTGGGAAAAAAAATCTAATATAATGTCAGATCATCATTATTCCAAACAGAAATAGACAAAGGAAATATTAGAAATTAAAAAGAACATCAAATTAGGAGGGCTTTAAATCTTTAAAGTTTTAAATGTGCTTGTTTGATGGGATGCAGTGGAAAATGGTTGTAATGAAGCAAAGTGGCCTGAAGGTGGCAGAATTTAACAATTCGACTAGAGGAGTCAGATTTAAGTTTACTGACATCCTGGTGGGAATTTATTTTACTTGATCTAAAATCACCGATCCTGGAAACAAAAAAAAACAAAAAACAAAAACATTTTCTTGAACTTAGTCAGGTTTTTATTCTATTTAGCTTTTAATGACTTTTCCCCATGTTTTTCTGAATGAGTGTAAAAATTCCACGAAGCTTTTAATCATTGTGAAAACACATATTTAGAACAAATTTAATGGTCGAGAAGATGACACTTTGAATAAACACACTGATCAAACACATCACTCAGTAATCCTTCACAAGTAACTAGTTCCTCTGTATTTGCAGTAACTGGTGAAATGACTCCACTCAGGCTGAGGTAATCCAGCCTCCTGTGGGGGGCGCCAGAGAGCTTCAGAGCTTTTAGTCCCCTTTATGATTTCGTTTCCTTCTAAATTTGAGGAAACGTCCATATTTATCGTCCATATTTATTAAAACTCAGGATTACTGTTGTCAGAGACACAGATTAAAATGATGAAGTTTCTTAATAAAAAAAAAAAAATATGTGAAGCAGCTTCAACAGTAAATATTCAGATGATTAGATTTTTTTTTCCCTCTTAGATTGACTTTGCTTCATTACAACCATTTCCCACTGCATCCCATCATATTAGGAATACAAGCACATTTGAAACTTTAAAGATTTAAAGCCCTCCTAATTTGATGGGATTTGTCTATTTTTGTTTGGAATAATGATGATCTTACATTATATTAGATTTATTTTCAGTCCCTCATGTATGAAGTTATATTTTTAAAGTTAATTTTAAGCTGCAGCATAAACTAAACTATTCCTGCTCCCTGCCTGAAGATGGTTGTTGCATTAAGTAAAAAAAAAAAAAAAGTAAAAAAAACGGAAAAAAGAGAATTGATCAACTAATTCTATTCTATTTTATTGTATTGTATTGTATTGTATTCTATTCTATTCTAACAGCCAGGGGCCTTTTATTTCCT
The DNA here is from genome assembly GCF_963422515.1 of Blennius ocellaris. Classification (NCBI taxonomy): domain Eukaryota; kingdom Metazoa; phylum Chordata; class Actinopteri; order Blenniiformes; family Blenniidae; genus Blennius; species Blennius ocellaris. Next base: position 1,522 of record NW_027662199.1, read on the forward strand.
GTGGATCCCAACATCTGTTACCAATAATATGACGTGAAAAACATCTGGAGATTCAAACGTTTCTACTCCTTGTGAGAAAGAAGACACACACACGCGCACACACACGCGCACACACACACACACACACACACACACACACACACACGCACACACGTGAATGAGCTGGTAGGCGACGTGAGTCAGGTGACTGCACACATCACCAGATCAGGAGTGAAGTAACCCTCGACTCGATATCCGCTCCGATTCTAACAACAGGAAATCTGCTGAGAGGACCGAGAGTCCGTTTATAGAGACGTGAGTCAGAGGGAAGAGCAGGCCCACACACACACACACACACACACACACACACACACACACACACCCTGACCCGCCCGCACTAATAATAAACAACGACGACTTATAAACAGCTTGAGCTTTACAGGTACGTGTGGACGAGATCAGGACTGGTTTTTATTTTACACGAGAGTCAAACTGGCTTTGAGGACATTTCACACCACTTTAAACCGGCTTGGCCATAATCCTGATGAGTTTAGGGGGTATATTTCTACTCCAGACTACTTTTGAAGGATAACGTATACAAGTTTTTTTGTGTAGATTATTCATCATTTTAGACTCGTCTTTTGACAAAATTGTTTTGTTTGACTGGCGTGCTACTTTCGGGAGACATTGCATGCAAGTTGTTGAGTGATTTATTGATAATCAAGTGTTCATAGACTCATTTTAGACTAGTTTCTGACACCTGTCATCTTATTTCCATGCTACTTTTGGACTAATTTTGACTATCATGTTGATATTTTAAATGAGCCTTGGTCTGGTTCCCGTACTGCAGATGGGGGGGGGTTTGACCTCTGACCTACTTTTTGAACACGTTCTAAACTACTTTTTGAACCATTTCAGGTGGATTTGAGACGAATTGTGAGGCACCGGTTCAGGACCAGTTGTAGGAACACATCGACCAGGTGGAGGATGACCAGGTGGATGTGCAGGCTCTGACCCTCGCTGGTTCCAACAGCTCGAAGCATCCTCTGATATCTTGGTGCAGAAAAAACAAAAAACCCTTCGGGAGGTGTAGATGAGCCCGGCAGTGTCAGTCAGGTGGTCTTAATGTTCTGATGTACGTTCCTGCCGCTGACGACTTCACCGAGTGACGCGTGATCACAGTGAGAGGAAGGATAGCCGTCTTCCTGTTATGCAGCGAGTTGAGCAACGGCGTTTCAAAAGACACACACACACACGCACACACACACACACACACACACACACACACACACCAATAAATCTGTATGTGTATGAGAGGGGGCGGGGCTTTAAAGGGAGTGGAAACAAGAGAAAGAGTGAGAAAGGAAGAATAAACTCATTTGGAGAGGGGTGTGTGTGTGTGTGTGTGTGTGTGTGTGTGTGTGTGTGTGTGTGTGTGTGTGTGTGTGTGTGTGTGTGTGTGTGTGTGTGTGTGTGTGTGTGTGTGTGTGTGTGTGTGTGTGTGTGTGTGTGTGTGTGTGTGTGTGTGTGTGTGTGTGTCGTTGCCATGGCGATCACTGATGACGCTTTTCTCCAGCGCTCGGCCTCGGGAATCAGTTCACTCATAAACAGGTGTATAGGTCAAACACTCACACGTGGTCACAGTGTAAACAACACAACAACACAACAATAAAACAAGCAGGCCAGCCTGACAAACAAGACAAGGCAACAACAGAAAGAACAAACAACACGGCAATAGAGCAAACAGAACGACGGGACCATTAAAGGAACACGACGACGGATTTGTTGTGTTTCTCTGTTAGAAGCACCGAGAAAAGAGTGAGTTGTGTTTGGTACTTTATAAATAAAGTTGAATTGAATTGAACACAACTGCACAAGGACAGAACAAGAACAAACACAAAAACAGCAAAACACAACAAGAACAAAGCAAAAACCGCACAACACAGCAACAGAACAAAGCAACAACACAACAGAAGAACAACAAAATAGAATAAACTCAACATAGCAACAGAACAAAACAACATATCAAAGCAGCAACAAAACAACAACAAAACAGAATCAACTCAACACAGCAACAACAAAACAAAACAACAACAAAACAGAATCGACTCAACAAAACAACAACAAAACAGAATCAACTCAACACAGCAACAACAAAACAACAACAAAACCGAATAAACTCAACACAGCAACAACAAAACAAAACAACAAAACAGAATAAACTCAACACAGCAACAGAACAAAACAACAGAATAAAGCAACAACAAAACAGAATAAACACAGCATGACAACAGAACAAAACAACAACACGAGCAGAACAACATAAATGCAACAGAACATGGTAGTTGTTTACTTATTCTTTCTCTCTCTGCACTTTAATAGAGTAAACTTTGTGTGTAAACAGCATGAACACAAATTCCAATAATTTTCACTTTTCTGATCTGGTGTTTCTCGTAAAACTCAGAAGATTCATCTTTTTGTTGACGTCGTCTCACAAACAGTTCTCATTATACACTTTATTGTTTGTTTTGTTTTGAGGAGAAACTTTGAACAGATTTTACATTCGGGTCTTTTGTTGTCATCTTGACTGCAGCAAACACTTGGAAAAAGTAATCGAGTAGTGTTTGGAACGAATACTTCATAGTTGTACTTTTTTTAACGTGAAAGTTTAAAGACATGTGGCAGTAAGTAAATAAATAAATAAATAGAAACACTGTTGGTGTGATTGTTTTTAAGTTTCTGTTGTGGAGGATTTCAAACTGAATCACAATGAAAAGTCAACAGATCAACGACACTCGTACGTATAAAAAAAAAAAAAAGTCAAGTAGGGATTCCTGAGACGAGACACGAGTCAAATCAAACGCCGTCTCTGCTAAATCGCTGACGTTTCAGATGTTTCAGTGTCGCACTGATTCTCCAGCCTTAAAACGCCGGTCGTCTGTTTCCCCACCACTTCTCTCCTGGGAGGCTTTTTCTCCGTGACCTTTCTGGTCCTCTGGGACACCAGCTGACCACACACACACACACACACACACACACACACACACACACACACACACACACACACACACACACACACACACACACACACACACACACACACACACACACACACACACACACACACACACACACACAGTCTCAGTCCCCTGAGGTCGCAGCCAGCACAATGTCATTATCATCCATCGGCTCGCTCGCTGCCCTTTCAGTGCCACCGACGTTCCTTTTGTGCTCCGTAATTCTTCTCACACACACACACACACACACACACACACACACACACACACACACACACACACACACCCTGCACCCCCACGTCCCGCCCCTCCCGTCCACTGCCGCCCATCTGTGACCCCATCCCCCACCCGGCACCCCGATATCCGCTCCGTCTTGTGCCAAACTCCTGCAAAACTCACCAGCTGTCCCGACCTGCCGGGTCGCCTCAGGGCCGTAAACGGGTGTCAGGAGGGGCCCGGGGCCCCGTGAGCATGCTGGTCCTGCAAGGTAGGCAAGGCAGCATGCGAGATTCCTGCAAGGGAGGCAAGGCAGCATGCTAGATTCTAGGGAGGCAAGGCAGCATGCTCCTCCTGTATACTCCTGTGTAATCCTTCTGAATGCTCCTCCTGCAAGAGAAGCAAGGCAGCATGCTGCTCCTGCAAGGGAGGCAAGGCAGCATGCTAGATTCCTGCAATGGAGGCCAGGCAGCATGCTGCTCCTGCAAGGGAGGCAAGGCAGCATGCTAGATTCCTGCAAGGGAGGCAAGGCAGCATGCTCCTCCTATATAGTCCTGTGTAATCCTTCTCCATGCTCCTCCTGCAAGAGAAGCAAGGCAGCATGCTCCTCCTGCAAGAGAAGCAAGGCAGCATGCTGCTCCTGCAAGGGAGGCAAGGCAGCATGCTAGATTCCTGCTAGGGAGGCAAGGCAGCATGCTCCTCCTGTATGCTCCTCCTGTATACTCCTGTGTAATCCCCCCCCCCCCCCCCCCCCGCTCTTTCTTCCAGAGTGCTCCTCCTGCATATAGAAAACACAAACTCCATAAATCTCAGATGAATAATTCATGTGTTTCGTCTCAGATCTCGTAATGTATAACGGGAGATCGCCGGCGTAAAAATACATCCCGCTCTCACCAGAATAGATGAAAGTGACGGGATCTGGCCTGCTGAGCTGAAGCCAGCGGTATTTTTAGCACAAACTACACACTGTGCTGGGCGAGGGGGTCTGGAGGGCGTCTGCTGGACCCGGGTCAGGGCTCCTGTACACGCATACCAGAATGGAAACCACAGGTCAGTGCTACTATTCTCGTCCGGCTGCGAAGTGTCAGAGGAGGCCCGGCTGGAGGTCCGACCAGCTCCAGCTCCAGATCCAGCTCCAGATCCAGATCCAGATCCAGATCCAGATCCAGATCCAGATCTGTTGATCCGGCTCTCAGGGATCCCTCTGCTGGGAAAACTGGAAAAGTGACGAGTCAGCTGGTTTCCGCTCGTTCACAGCTCCTCCAGACGCTCGCTAACAAGACGGACGAGTTCGGAGCAGGAAAGTGTTTCTTTTGAAGCTCCAACAACAAAGACGGTTTCACCCCCCCCCCCCCCCCCCCCCCCCCCCCCCCCCCCCCCCACAATGTGTGTGTGTGATGAGCTCAGCACTGCTGCACGCTCTATTGGACATCTGCCACTTGATTCCTTGACACTGAGTCACTCTAATGGGGGGGGGGGGGGGGTTAGATACACGTTGGTGGCGTGTGCTAAACTGCAGTTCAGATTATGAGAGAAAAGCTCCAAATCAAAGGCCCGTTGAGGCGCGTCGCAGTTCTTCATCTGACAAGCCGAGACAAGTTTCAGGAGTCGGAGCGCTGCCGTGAAGAAACACAAACACAGCAGGACTCACTTTTATATGTTGACATGTCTTATAGCTACATTGTTTTGAATCTCTTTGTCGCTGTTTGATGTGTCTTTGTTGCTGTTTATGTATATTTGTTGTTATTTTGCATCTCTTTGAAGCTGTTTGTTGTATCGTTGTTGCTATTTTGTCTCTTTTATCACTGTTTTATGTGTCTTTGTTGCTATTTTGCATTTCTTTGTAGCTGTTTTATGTATCTTTGTTGCTGTTTATGTATATTTGTTGTTATTTTGTATCTCTTTGAATGTGTTTTATGTATCTTTGTTTCTATTTTGTGTCTCTTTGTCGCTGTTTTATGTATATTTGTTGTTATTTTGCATCTCTTTGGAGCTGTTTTATGTATCTTTGTTTCTATTTTGTGTCTCTTTGTCACTGTTTGTGTATCTTTGTTGCTGTTTATGTATATTTGTTGCTATTATGCCTCCTTGTTGCTGTTTTATGTGTCTTTGTTGCTATTTTGCATCTCTTTGTCGCTGTTTTATGTATCTTTGCTGCTGTTTATGTATCTTTGTTGTTATTTTGTATCTCTTTGGAGCTGTTTTTTGTATCTTTGTTGCTGTGTGTTTTGTCTCTGTAGTTGTTTTATGTGTCTATGTAGCTGTTATGTGACTCACTGTTTAGTGTCTCTTTGTGGTTGTTTAGTGTCTCTTTGCAGTTGTTTTGTGTGTGTGTGTGTGTGTGTGTGTGTGTGTGTGTGTGTGTGTGTGTGCGTGTGCGTGTGCGTGTGTGTGTGTGTGTGCTCTGTGGCGTCGTCCCTCCTGCTGCAGCTCCTCAGTTCTTCAGTCATGTGCGCACAACAAACAAACAATCCGGAGGTAATTACTGGAGAGAGAAAGTCAAACCATGCATCTTTCATGCACACAAACCAAATCGGAGCATTCCCGCCGATCGAGTGGTTGGTTCTCTGCCGGTTTCCCAAAATAAAATGGAAATGAAACAATGGAAGAGAACACTTTGACCCTGAGGCTGGAAACACTAAACTTTCTAACTGGATGGAAAACGAGCTTCGGGCTGTAATTATGTGACAGCGATGAGAAGTTGTCACGGCGATTCAGAGTCAATATAACGTTTTTAGATGCCAAACTGGAGGCCGGAGGTTTACAAAGTGTAGGAGGAGGAGACGGAAACGCTCCAGTTCCATCTCCATGGAAACGGAGGAAAGCGGAATGTTTCTGAAACGCCGATGGAGCGCACAGTATCAGCGCTCCACTGTTTCCATTTAACAACAACCGTGGGATTCTACTCCTGGGACTTTTATTTTGACAGTCACCGTAATAACAATCCAACTTGGTCTGTCCTCACGGATGTCCGTGTTCTCCCATTGTTAATGTTTATCCTGTATTGTTGTGTGTCTGTGTGTGGTTTCATTACAAAAACAAACTCATGGTAAAACAATACATACAACTTTTTTAAAAGCTTGTTCAGCTACAACAAACTAAAAAAAACGAACAAAAAAAAAACATTCCTGCCGGATAACATTGGTTTTATCTTCTGATTGAGTTCAGATTGCCTAGAAATACTTGAACTGTTTAGTTGTAAGTAAATTATGATGTTACACTTTTGTTTATGTTTTAGTAGTTATTGACTATTTTTTCCATCAGGAAAAATGGTAAAAGAGTTTAAAATGTCAGTTTTTGTTGAAAAATGTCAGTTTTTTCTGGTTGATCTGAAAGTCTCAGTTGAATGCAGACTTTTACTAAAACTGCTTCACACTTCAGCGGGAAAGTGATTCATGAATGATGCGGTGAAGTGACAGTGACCAGTGTGAGTTGATGGTTAAAGGTTGCGGTCGGTCCAGCCTGAGCTGCTGCAGCAGCAGCAGCAGCAGCAGCTGCTCTGCAGCCGCAGCTCAGCTGCAGCTCCTGCATTTGCATTTGCAGCAGACTTCAGTCGGACTCAGCGCGGCGGCGGATGAACTTCACAAACTCGAACTACGGAAACTGGTGAGGGACAATACTCATTTCTTTTTCTTTTTAATAGAAAAACAACGAGCGTCCATTAAAAATAAAGAAAGAAAACAACCACTCACAAAAAGAAAAAAAAACCCAAAACATTACCTTGGTTTTATATTTTTTTTATTTATTTAAAAAAATGTTAACAACAGAAGAAAATATTTTTTTATTTTTAAGTTTATGTTTATATTTAGAAGGTTCAATTTTTATTTATTTATTGATTAAAAAATAGACCAAAACAAAACAACCTTCACTAATAAAGTATAAACCAAAATTGGATTAAATTAAAAACCTAACTAAATTTTTTTATTTTTTTATTTTTAATTTAAAGCCTTTTTTCCAAATATTGTTACTCCCCCCCCCCCCCTTGCTGTAATAAAAACAAAAATTTTAATCAGTATCTGAGGTTAGTGTCAGACTGAGTTTGAAAAATATGAATCGAGGGATGAAGTCAAATTTCTGGAAGAAAAAATAATCTAAATTGTGACAATAAAATCAGACGCATGAGAAAAAGGCATGATTCTGAAAATAAATCAAACTAAATCAAAAATAATACCTGAGCTATAATGTTGATAAGCTTATTTTTTGTGCTTTTCACGGTTTTTTAAAATTTCTTTATTTTAAACCCACAAACGCTCCTTGGCACATAGGGACTATATCGCGCGGCGGAGGAGCACCACTCCGCGGCTCTTGGGCTCCGCCGGCACTCTGCGATCAGACGGAGTGAGTTGTCCGCTCAAACTGCAGCCTGGAGTCCGGGATGCGACTGAAAGGGGGATCAATAAACAACAACAACAACAACTGAAACGACAACAAGTCAAACAAGAAGTCGTCCGTCATCCTCGGAAACGCCTCCGCCTCCAGGAGCACTTTGTGCGTCTTTAACCGAAAGGACTTGGACTTTAGTCCTCCTCCTCCTCCTCCTTCTTCTCCTTCTTCTTCTTCTTCTCCTCCTCCTCTCCTGCCGCCGCTGCCCCGAGACTGGACTTGTTGTAAACTTGAGAGCGATGTCCATTCTGCCGTTCACTCCCCCCATCGTGAAGAGGCTGCTGGGCTGGAAGAAGGGCGAGCAGAACGGCCAGGAGGAGAAATGGTGCGAGAAGGCGGTGAAGAGTCTGGTGAAGAAGCTGAAGAAGACGGGCCAGCTGGACGAGCTGGAGAAAGCCATCACCACCCAGAACACCAACACCAAATGCATCACCATCCCGAGGTGAGCGCGAGGAGAGAGAGCGAGAACGGGCGCGTGCCCTAAAACGCTTTATTTATTTATTTATTTATTTATTTATAATTTGGGCTTTTTACGCGCACGTGTGCGTGCGCCTTTACGCACGGACGTTTCGATCTCGTGTGCACACTTTATTTATTTGTTGTTGTTTTGTTTTTTTAAATTAAAAGTCCACTCTGCAGCGGTTTGTGGTTTGGACGTCCTCCTGCACAGGTTGCAGCCGCGGCGCACGAGCGCAAATGGAGTCCAAGTTATATAACTTGGCCTTAATCTGGGACGCTTTCTAGCGTTGTTGTGCTGCTGCTGCGTGGGCGAGAGTGTGCGTGTGTGTGTGTGTGTCAGCACTTTATTCAGCCTCTTACTGAGACACCTGTAGTTATGATTGTTACTAATTATTTTTAAATATTGTGTATTTGCACTATATAACTTGTATATATGAGGGTAAAAGTTGTATATTGCTTAGTTTTTACATCTGAATGTGCTTATTTTACATTTTTTATTGATTCTATCTATCTATCTATTTGCATAGTGTCATCGCTCTCTGTCACCGTCTTTGTGTGTGTGTGTGTGTGTGTGTGTGTGTGTGTGTGTGTGTGTGTCAGCACTTTATTCAGCCTCTTACTGGGACACCTGTAGTTATGATTGTTACTAATTATTTCTAAATATTGTGTATTTACACTATATGACTTGTTTGTTTATCTCCAACATTGACCCCTGCTCTATATATATGAGGGTAAAAGTTGTATATTGTTTAGTTTTAACATCTGAATGTGCCTATTTAAAATTTTTGGTAGATAGATAGATAGAATCTATCTATCTATCTATCTATCTATCTATCTATCTATCTATCTATCTATCTATCTATCTATCTATCTATCTATCTATCTATCTATCTATCTATATTTGCATAGTGTCATCGCTCCCTGTCACTGTCTCCAGCATCAGTTTCTCTCTGGGGGGGCGGATCTCTGTGGAACTCTTGAGCCTCTGAAACCAGGCGGCGTCATTGGGTTTGTCGTAAAGTGACACGAAGGGTTCAAAACCTTCGCGTTTCCCCTCAGAAGCAGGTTTGAGTCGACGTCGGTACATTTTGTCCTCCACGTTCTGCTGCGTATCAATGAGACCACGGTAGTGCCAGTTAGATAATCGTCATGAGCCACTGTGCTCTGTCTCTCTCTCTCTCTCTCTCTCTCTCTCTCTCTCTCTCTCTCTCTCTCTCTCTCTCTGTCACTCTCCCCCCCCCCCCTCTCTGACTTGGCCGGGCAGTTGTTGTAACGTTGCCAGTTTGATTCCCAAACTCGCTCTGTCAGTGCGAACGAGGCCCCGGATGGAGGGTTTCGAAAAGTTCCACCTTGGCAGCCGTTTTCCCCCCAAGAGCACGAGGACGGTGCGGTTCCTCGCTTCACCGCGGCGAGAAGGTCCGGGTTCAAATATTTGATATATATATATATATATATATATTTGATATATATAATATATATATATATATACACTCGTGGCTGCTAACGATCTGCTGTCAATTCGATTGAAGAGATTTCAGCTGCGTTTTCGCTTGTTGGCATGGCAACGGAGTCGGAGACTTTTTAACGAAGTTCCACCTTGGGAGCTGTTTTAAAAAAAAACATTTTTTAAGTTGCACTTTCAGTGTCTTCCAACACCAAGGCAATGGTGTTGGAAGACACTGAAAGTGCAACTTTAAAAAACAACAAAAAAAATGTTTTAAGGTGGGAAGGCCTTAAAATTACGGCCTTAAAAAAAGAAAAAAATTAAGGCCTTAAAATTTTTTAAGGTGGGATTGCCTTACCACCTTCAAAAACATTTTTGGTTTGTTTTTTAAATCCCTAAAATGTTGCTTGGCTGCACGGAATCCCACCTGCCTGCGTTATCCCCCCCCCCCCCGGCTGTAATGGCACAGTGTGTGGGATGAAAATTGAACCTGGCGCGCGGCACTCCCACATTCTTGACTGCCGCAAGTGTGCATATCACGGCGTGCACGGGCCCGGCCCGGCGCTCGCTGCTAAGCCTACCCGGAAAGTTAAATAATGTTTGTCATGATCCAGGTCTCATGTTTCTCACCACTAATGCGGAGGGGAAGAGGCAGAGTGCATTAAGACCCCCCCACCACCCCCCGCCTGTCAGTGTGGGTGGACCGTGTCCCTGGAGAGCTGCTGTTTCTATTAATTCCCTTTACGTTCTGGCCGGCTGACAGCAGCTGCCGGCCGGCGTGTTCGGGCCCGTCCACCGGGAGGTCAGCTCCTCCTCGCCTCCGCGACACGTGAACTCCTCTCGCTTGCCGCCCGTCCGTAAAAAACCGCGGTCTGTTGCTGCGGCGGCGGCGGCGAAGCAGCCGGTGTCCATCGACCGAGTCGATACTCGTGTCTGACGGCTGGGGGGGGGGGGGGGGGGGGGGGAGCAGGACTAACGTATCGCGTGTCCAAGGGAGTGGTTTGGTGGTCGGGTTGTTGGACGGGAGGGAAACGAGACTTGTCTGAAGAGGGACAACGTCCCAAATGATGGAAACTGGACACCCGAGGCTGCCACGTGGCGCCAAACGGCATCATAAGATACCGCTCGCCTGACGTTTAGAGTGAAAACACTCGTCACAACATCTCTCTCTTTGTCTTTCATGGTCTTTAACATGAAAACGATGTTGTCCCTTCCTTTAATCGCCACTGTACGACCACATCGGCAGGCGGTACAGCCCTGTGGGACGCCGCGCCGCACGCCGACGCGCAGTTCGTGGAAGTTGTATAGAGGTTTGGGTCTCGTTTACACCACGACGTTTCAGGTCAATGCGCATTGTTTTTGCTTTTTCGCATTTGCGCGGCAACATTCTGAAAGCTTAAGTCCGTTTCCATGGAAATGGCGGAAACACGGAAAACTACGGTGGCCCTGAAGGGCCACAACACAACAACAACAAGCTACAACTCAACAACAAAAAGCTACAACACAACAACAAAAAGCTAACAGTTTCATTCACATCCAGAGGACAAACCACACACACACACACACACACACACACACACACACACACACTCCCACTCCTCATTGACGAGATTGTTCTGTTAACTATCAAAACCAAGTTGTTGTCTGCTTTTGTTGTTGTTGTGTTTGTTTGTTTGTTTTATTTATTTATTTATTTATTTTTGTTCTATGTCCTTTTGCTTTTTGCTTTTGTTATAATTGTTGTCATTATTTAGGTCTTTTGCTCTGTTGTTGCTCAGGCTGGTCTTAATCTCATGGCAGTTGGAAAATATTTAGATCACTGTGGTTAATGTATTATCAAAAAAAAAAAAAAAAAACAATTGTATGTAGCACTAACAAGGGTATTGTATGTATTTTGTATTTTGTATTTTTTGTATTTATTTTGTTTCACCAAGCCTTTCTCTGTCTCTCCTCTCCTCTCCTCTCCTCTCCTCTATCCTCTCACCCCAACTGGTCCGCAGAATGCCGCCACCTCTGAGTCTGGTTTCTGCAAAGGTTTCTCCTTGTTGAGGGAGTTTTTCCTTTCCACAGTCGCAAACACACCTGCTTGCTCATGTGGATATGTTGGGCTTTTCTATTTTCTCTATAACAGCAAATTGGAATGACTGTAAAGTATTTAAAAATAATTAAAAAAAAAAAAAAAAAAAAAAAAAAAAAAAAAAACAACAAAAAGCTGCAACTCAACAACAAAAAGCTACAACTCAACAACAAAAAGCTACAGCTCAACAAAAGGCCGCAACACCACAAAAAAAGCTATAACACAACAACATAAAGCTACAACTCAACAAAAGGCTGCAACACAACAACAAAAAGCCACAACACAACAACAAAAAGCCACAACACAATAACAAAAAGCCGCAACACAACAACAAAAAACCGTAACACAACAACGAAAAGCCGCAACACAACAACAAAAAGCTACAACTTAACAAAAAGCTGCAACACAACAACAAAAAGCCGCAACACAACAACAAAAAGCTACAACTTAACAAAAAGCTCCAACACAACAACAAAAACCTCCAACACAACAACAAAAAGCCACAACACAGTGTTGTTGGATTTCTGCTGTTGACAACAATGTCGTTATTGTTTTTTGCTGAGTTGGCTCATTAGTTTCACTGCTCAGTGGATCCAGGAGGATTTTACTCCGAGCCTTGCTACACGCTACACGCTACACGCTACATGCTAAAGAGCTTCGAGTCTCACACACCAGCAATGCTACATGCTAAATATATAGCCGCCCCCCCCACCCACCCACTCAGATGTCTGGTCCACCCCTGAAGAGTTGTAAACCACATGTAGAGCTGGAGGGTTTGGGTGGGACTCGTTGGTCGATGGGTGTATGTGTGTGTGTGTGTGTGTGTGGAGGGGTGTTAGCCTCAGTGTGCGCACACGCCTCAGCAGGTTCACACAGGTGATAAACAGTTGTATCACTTTGACTCACACTCCCAAACAAAGTGTACCGGGCGTCAGTTGCCTGTCGGCTCGGCCTCACTGCTTCTCTCTGCCCTTCAAGTCACTGTGGTTTTGACAATGAGCGGTTTTACTCTTCTTTTTTCTTTTTTTTAGGCTAAACAGTGAAAGCTGAAACTCACATACAAGTCAGGTCTTAGTCACTCAACAGGGAGCAATTGTGGCATTGTGGTCCTGACCTCCCCTCCCTCCCCTCTTCCCCGTTCCTCCTTTTTAAAGCTTCCCTTCCTGTGAGCCGTAAACTTTGGTTAGTCACAAACATTTGTGCGAGGAGTGCGTCAACCAATGGCAGGCCACCACTTTCTGGATGCTGTGAGGTGCAGTCGCCTGCAGGGCTTCAGGGTGACTCAGCGATCTCTTTCACGTCGTGTTATTTTAAGAATTAGACTCTGTGTAAACACAAGCCAAGCTTGTTTTTTTTTTTGATAAACTTCCGTAAAGCTCCAGCCAAACAGAAAATGGGCACGGAAAATGAGACAGAATGAGGTTTGGTTTGTCAACAACACATACCGATGCGAGAGGCTAACGGCTAACGGCCAACAGCATCATTTCGCTTCGGTCCAGGTTGTTACTCAAACTCTTCCAAGACTTTTTTGAAACTTCTGTGATTTCAAGGAGGATATTGGAATCTGACCACGTGACATTTATTCATCTTCTTTCAACCCACCATCAAACCGATTTGTTTTTTAATGGTGAAATCTACGAAAACGGTTTCAAATGAAAATACTTTGTTTTCGCCTTTTCCGTACGGGAATATTTCGTGTTTACGCGGCAACGTTTTTGCAAAAAGACGGTAGAAACACTTGATGTTGTTTACATGTTGGACCACGAGTTGGTGCTGTTGTTTGTTTTTGTAATGAAACCACACACACACACACACACACACACACACACACACACACACACACACACACACACACACACACACACACACACACACACACACAGCAACATTAACAATGGCAGTTCTCATATGGACATGCGAATGTCTGCTCTTTCCATATGAACAAAAATTGTTTTCGAAATGTTGCACTGTAAACACAAAACTTTTCTGAAACAAAAATGCAAAAAAAAAAAATTTTTTTTTTCCTTGAAATGTCACGTAAACGGGACGTGAGAGGAGGTCAGGGTTGTTGGCGGATCGGCAAACATCGATTGAAACGCTCAATATTATTGTTCATGAACGTAAAAGCTGGAGTCCAAGACGACGGCTACGTGGAGGCGATGTCACACTTCACGAATCGCACAATATTCTTCTTTTATTTCCGTCCAAATCAAGTGTCCATTCAAACAATACATGGTCGTAATAAAGTCGCGGTTCTGGATCAGTCGGTGCATCAGTCAGAGTCGTTTCTTAACCTCAGCAAAGCCTTTTCGAAGCCTTTTAACCTCATGAAAGGAGTCCTGTCAAACCCAAACCACCGCGGTTTCTCAGACCTTTATCGCTGCACTCGCGCTTCTCTTATGGTAAAACCGTCACGTCGTGCAGGTTTTAATGTGAAGTGTGGGATCCTGCGGGGGCATGTGACGAGAACTGCAGCCTTTTCTTTTTTTTTTCTTTTTGGAGTACGACTCATTTCTAAACAGGAGCCATTTGTTTGTCACTTAGTCACGCTCAACCTCCGCAGGCTGTTGGAAACCGGTGGACTTGCTTCACGCACGTGGCGCACAGCGTTCGACTTTGTCCAACGCGGCGTCGTGGGGGAATGAAGTTGAAGCCGGCTGATTGACGGGTCGTTAACGACCGCGGGATCTCGCCTCCCCTCACGTGCACGCTTTCCGCACCGTCATGTCGCGTCGTGGCTTCAGTTCGAACGATAGAATAACAGTCGATTATGAACATGTGAAGTGATTATGTAATGAGCGTCTGCAGTTTATGTGTTAAAAAGCTCAGATAACCAGCTAATTAGTCACCGCAGAGCCACTCTGGCTGCAGCTTCTGCTCACCAGCTCTTAGATAACAGGACACTTCTCACATTTTATTTACATTTATTTATTGCATGTTCTCTCTGAATAGCACCAAAAGTCACCTGCACTGTCGTGAGCAGGAAAGCGGGTGTTTCTGCACAGCTTGTGTGGATATTAGTGTTTCAACGAGGAAATATCGTCCAGGACTTGCATGTCAAGACGGTAATTAAGTCACACACTTTGTCACGCCTCACAACTTTTTGAGTGGGGAAACTATTTCTGGAAGCGTCACGATTCAACGCGTCCTGCAACGCAGCTTTTAAGAGGGCTAACGGGGTGAGCGGGACAATATGGAGCTCCTGTAACTGTGGGAACTGTGATGGTATTTGAATTTAACGAAGGCGCGTGATGCACGTATGTGGTATGTGAGTGTCTTTTGAACGGAGCCCCGAGGGGCCAGAGGATTCCTCACGTTCACCTCCCGCCACTCACTCTCTCTCTCTCTCTCTCTCTCTCTCGCTCTCCCTGACTTCCCTCCTCCCCGACAGTCTGACTCACGGGGGGGCTGCGTGTTCAGGCAGGACCGAGGTGAAGGTGTAAAAGCGATAAAAGAGGGATTGCATGAGAAAGACGTCGAATCAGACGAGTGGAAAGAGTGAGAAAGACGGCGTGGGTCGCATCGGCAGTCAAGACGCGTCTGTGTTTCGTGTAACGTTTTAAGTAAAGTTTCAGTTTTACCAGGCAACTTTCTGAAAACGATGTGCGTTTTACGCCACAGCAGTGTAGTTTTCATGTTTTTCCTGTGACTCCAAGCAGCAAAACGCATAGGAGGTTTGCCGTTTTCACTTGGAAGACGTCACGTGTACGAGGCCAGACATCGTTTACCCAGAGACGCTGTAATCCTGCCCGGTCTGAGGGGATAACGCCTCATTACAACAGTGACCTCACAAGATCTGCTTCCACTTAGTGGAAGGCTTAAAGGCTTCAGGTGGTGAAATCTGACTGTTTTCTTAGTATTTTCCATTCTTTATAATCCAGCCGTTCATATTGACGTTTTTTTTTTTTTTTTTTTGGTTTAGTCGCGTGACGTTTCACTCACCAGAGACTTCCGTACTTTGCGTTTGAGCGAAAGTGTCTAAACAAATACTTGAGCATGTTCAGAAGGTTGTTCTTCTTTCTAGATCTTGTAAGGTTTTGTTCAAAATGTGGTGAGTTTTATATGAAGAAACGGAGCTTTCATCCACCTGGGCCTTCATGTTCAGGAGCTTGAAAGGTAAACTGACAGATTAAAAAAAAAAAGTAATTGAAAGCGCCGGAGGCGGAACGGCGGGGATTCCCGGAGATGTGTGGCGGAGCTGGAAGGAACAACCTGACATTAGAACGACAAAATGTACTTTAATGAGAGGATGAGGATGAAACGACGGAGCTGGCGCTTTAATCGAAACAAAAAAACCACATTTAACATCTTTCCACATTGATGGATCCGACACGTTCAGCCGTTCATCAGGCGCCCGACCACATTGGGTTCCTTTAAAAGTCAGTCGGATAAGTAAATGGCGGTCGGGGAAATCTGGAGGGAAGAGAGGGAAGGCATGAGGATTTTCAGTGGAATTCTCCTGCAGGGGGTTTCGGAATGTTTGAGGGTTCTTGAAGTTTTCATAGCTTCTCAAATGTGTCGGAATTCAAAAATATCTGATGCTTCCAGAGTCTGTGGAAGGTTCTGTTATTGTTCTGAGTTCTAGAATGTGTGAGTTTTGCATAATGTGTCAAACCCTTTTTTTTTTTTTGAAATCCACAATGTGTGACAGTTTAATGATTTGAGAATTTGTCAAAAGTTTGTCAAATTCACGGGTTGTAGAGATTTTCAGAACTTGTTAAAGGTTCTAGAAGCTTTTTTTTTTTTTTTTTGAGTACCACAATGTGTGAGAGCTGTACGGTGTGTCTGTGTCAGAGTTCTTTAGTATGCGAGAGCTGTTCAACCTCCTAGACTTCTGGAACATGTGAGGGTTTTTGAAAGTACCAGACTTTGCCAGAGTTCTCGAAAAATTAGAAAGCTCTGCAGTACATGAGGGTTCAAGAACATGTAAATGGCTCTGGAACTTGTCAGACATAAATTTTTCTTGAAGATATGAGTCATAAAATCTCTCAAAGTTCTCGCCTTTGTCAGAATTTAAAAGGCCTTTCACATTGGCACCGCCCGGGACTCGGTTCGCTTCGTTTGGATCAAACTGCCTGGAAAACGTCATGCAGTTACACCAGCTGCTGGCTTGGGGGCGCCGTGGCTCAAAAACAAACACCAGAGAGGAAGCAAAGAAGAAGAAACACGGCTCATTGATTGGTCCGGAACCGAAAGCGGAAGTCCCGCTGCTTTAACCCGTGGTGGCTAGGCTAGTTAGCTCGTGGCTAATGGGTAGCCACAAATACCCGCGATATAAAGCCTTCAGACCAGATAGCAATGACTCTTCATCGCTATTTCTTCCTCACGACTCCACGTCTGCCCACCAGATATTTTCCAACTTTTTCTGCTTCCTCTGATTCTCGCGTTGAGCTTTGTTCGTTATTACCCAGAATGCACTGTGCTCTACGTCACGTCCTCTCACCCCACCTGCTAGAAAGATTCTTTTTAAACGAACCGAGACCATAGATGACTTGTTAGATCCGGTTCAGAGAACTCTGGACCGAACAGAGGAACGTGAACGAACCCTTGGACGATGTGAAGTTTCTACAGTATATGAGAGTTCTAAAATCGGCAAATGTCTCTACAATTGGTCAAATTTTGCATTTTCTCCCAAGTTCTCAAAGGTGTGAAAGTTCCGCAGTATTTAAGAGTTGGAGAATTTTTTTAGTGGCTCTTGAAGTTGCCAGGTTTACATTGTGTCAGAGTTCTAGAAGACGTGAGAGTTCCACATGAGGAAACACTTCTTTATTTTTTTGATTTGTCAGCGTTCTGAATATTCTTGAGCAAATTCCAAGGTGGAAGTTTTCATATTCCCCACACAAAATCTGTTTGTGAAATCCGTCGCACGGCAACGTTTACTCTGTGTGTGTGTGTGTGTGTGTGTGTGTGTGTGTGTGTGTGTGTGTGTGTGTGTGTGTGTGTGTGTGTGTGTGTGTGTGTGTGTGTGTGTGTGTGTTGAGCTCATGAAAAATGTAGAAGGGTATCGCGCTCTATCTCGGATGTGGCGCTTCAGGTGTCTGACGAATGCGCCGGCGAACTCGGTGAACCGGAGGGAAATGAAAAAGTGAAAAAGCGAAGAGACGAGCAGAGGATTTGAACTGGAGCCCGAAGAGGAAACCCAGAGATGAAGCAAGAGAACGACTGTTTGGATTCTGCAGTTTTATCAGAGGCAGACTGTGGTTCTCACAGACACACGCACACGCACACGCACACGCACACGCACACGCACACGCACACGCACACACACACACACACACACACACACACATCCTGCCATCTGGAGGTGTGTACATCCGGCCTGCATGAGGAAATAATTGTTTGTGCCTCCTGTTTTATTTATTTTTTAATTATTTATTATCATACGTTTTCAGTTTGTGCTTTTTGAGGCCAGATGTTTCTGCTGCTGGTCAAATCGAGAACAAAGATTCTTTCTGCTTTTGAAAGAGGAGATCATATAAACCCTCTTGATGTGAATCTATTATCAAAGACAGAATTGTAACTAAAGCTCTCATATCATTATTATGCGGCAGTTGATGAGTTTTGTTGTTAATTTGCAGGTTATTTTCTGACGTGATGAAGCAGTTGTTTGGTCTTTATCTGTTTTTTTTTTTTTATATTAGAACAATAACCAGTTGACTGAAAGCCACCAAAGCAAAAAACCTTTATAATTGAGTTTTTTCACATTTCGCCCACGTCGATTTGGTTGTTTGTTATTTTTTTTAAACAAATCTTTGCCGATGATATTTCTTCTGCATGTCACGGCCAACAAAGCTCCACCGGGTGTCGGCATGTTTCTCCTACTAGACTTCAGTCGCCTTGGCTGCATTTCGACACGACAGCTAGGTTTTTTTTTTTTTTCTTGTTTTCTCCTCGAGGGAAACACGAGAATCATCATTTTCAGAGACGCACCACAGGATCAAACGGGAGGAAGTGTCCTGCCAGTGAGACTTAACAGGGTCTAAACCAGTTTAAATTGTGAGGTGGGCCTGAGCCGGAATTATTTTTCCTGAAGTAAAAGAATAAACCATTAGTTATTTGATTAAAACACACGAATAGTTGAAAGTGTAATGGACATGACGCATGATCTAACCTCCACTTCACCTAACATATTCAGTTACGTCAGTTTCAGTCCCTATAGGAGAGGAAATACTTTGTTAATCCGACGGGGGGGGGGGAATTCCTGACAGTGGTGAGTGTGTCATGTGCCAGTGTTTTATCAGCTACACACACACACACACACACACACACACACACACACACACTCTCTCTCTTTGTCATTTCTTCAGTCAGCTCACAGGTGAAGTCTCACACCTGAGTCATCGGAGACGGCTCGGGGTCGAGGACAGGTCACACGGTTTATGTGTTGTCTGTCTGCGTGTGGCTGGTAACAAGCTCAGTGTGTGTGTGTGTGTGTGTGTGTGCACTTTGTTGAAACAAAAGAGCTTTGACCTTAAGAGCCTGTCTCACCTGGCAGCTCAGGATGTCACACAGTGATGACATCACAGTACGGTGACATTTCAGGTACTCGTATATATGAATGAGCGTAATCACAGTACTTCATCTTATTTTCATGTGTGAGCTAAATATTTATTTTGGCGGGATGAGGGTCCTCGTTTTATTTTATCTGTTGAGCCCCCGACAGTTTGAATTTGCTTCACGATCGTCCGTCCATCCGTCCAGCGTTTTCCTCCAGAGTGTCGTGACTCACCGTCCAGACTCTCCTGGGACTTGTAGTTTGGTCGTTGACAGTCGCCGTAGCGATAATCCAACTTGGTCGTCTGTCCGTATGAACGTTCTGCCATTATTCACTCCGGGTTAATGTTTATACTGTATTGTTGCCTGCATGTTGTGGTTTCATTACAAAAAAAAACAAACCAACGTGCATCTTTTTCAGCACCTTCGTCTTCGTAATGGAAACATCCTCCTCAAACTGTTGCCGTGGAAACGTGAAACTTTTCTGAAACCAAAAAAAATTAAGCTTTTTTTTTTACATTTTATTGAGGAGGCATGAAAACACCTCCTGTCGTATAACCTGATGAGCTTCTGTTTGTGTGTGTGTGCGCGCGTGCGTGTGTGTGTGTGTGCGCGTGTGTGTGTGTGTGTGTGTGTGTGCGTGTGCGTGTGTGTGTGTGTACTCAGCTCAGAGGAATGCTCCCTTCCAGCAGGGTGTGGGCTGCTGTTTGGTCTGCGGCTGCTCCGCGGGTGGAGGGTTAGTTGGAGACGGCTCTGCCTCGACTTGGCCTGGGCCGCCTCACTATCTGCACACACACACACACACACACACACACACACACACGCTCGGCAGACAACACTGGGCCTTTGTGCTCTGCTGGTCCGACCCTGCTGGACTACAGCTGGATGTGAGCAGAAACGAGTCCATGTGGCTTTAAAAAGAGACGACGACGGATCGTTTTACAGACGACAAGAAGGAAGAAGAAGAAGAAGAATGAGGATTAAGAGTTTCAGAGTTCAGGAGGCATTTTTGAGAAAGTGCTCACCGGTGATGTCAACTAATCAAAGACATGAAGAAACTGGATGTGTGGATGGATGATGGATAAAGGGAATGATGGGCAGACGTTGGATGGATGGATGATGGATAGAATAATGGTGGATAGGGGACAGATACAGTAGACGAATGAGGGATGGATGGACAAACTGATAGATGATGGATGTACAGGTAGAGAGACGAAGGATGAATAGATGTTGGATGGACTGTTTCTTTCTTTCAGGAAATGAAGTGATTGAAATTCAGCTAGATGCAAACAGTGTGTGTGTGTGTGTGTGTGTGTGTGTGTGTGTGTGTGTGTGTGTGTGTGGGTGTTTGTGTTGACGACTTGCATGTGGAACACTTTCACTCGTTCATCATTTGGATGGAGAGAATGGGAGCATTAGCAGTAAGAAGCTAAATGGTTCCCAGTCCTCCGCTGCCTCGGCTGCTTGTCGTCTGGCTCGTCCGTCTGCTGGTTTCCTATTTCACCCTCCTCCTCCTCCTCCTCCTCCTCCTCCTCCTCCTCCTCCTCCTCCTCCTCCTCCTCCTCCTCCTCCTCCTCCTCCTCCTCCTCCTCCTCCTCCTCTTCATCCCGGATGATATCACTGAAGTCCACGGCGGGCCGCCCCTCTCTGTTCCCTCCACCACCTTTGTTGGAGACGTCTGATGGCTTTTCCAGAGCGAGTGGGAGGCGAGCGGTGGAACATGTTTCGCCACATGAGCCTCAACCACTGCAGGAATGCAGACGCAGGCCAGCGTTTGGACCCCTTCTCTCTCTCTCTCGCTCTCTCTCTCTCTCTCTGTCTCTGTCTCTGTCTCTGTCTCTCTCTCTCTCTCTCTCTCCTTTCTGTACTTTCTGTGATGAGAGAAGACGAGTAAACAGGAAAAAAAAACATGACTGGAAACTGGTTTTACTTTCAGGAAAATCTCCACCGTAATGTAAAACTGCCTCAATTGCCTCAACTGCCTCCTAATTTTTAAAGGCATTACGGAGCAGTTACTTCTCTCTGACTGAGTCCCACTGCTAACTTTAGCTTTCGCTTTAGTATATGACTGCTGTTCCTCATGAAAACCGAAAGTAATAGAGTCAAGTAACTAGTTACTTCTTTAAAAACTAATTTTTAAAATAGAATAACTAAGTAAGTAACTAGTTGCTTCTTATAAAAGTATCTCCGTCTCTCACTACTTTCTGTACAGAAGAGATGGGTTATTTCTCTGTCTGAACCCTCCGTTCGCCGTTAGCATCAGTTTGTCATTAGTTTATGAACAAAAACTGAGTGGCTATTTAACACTTTTAGAAGTAGTGCAGTTACTAACATGTTACTCAAAAGTGTTTCTCTTCATTAAGGGTGAATTAGTCACGTCTTGTATTTACTAGTGACTTAACAGACTAGTTTTTAACCACGATCTACCACCTAGCTTTAGCCTCAAATTTACACAAACAGTGATTGAGTCTATTAAGTAGCTATCTATTTATAAAGTATCTTGAGTGAGTACTCTTACATACTCCCGTGGTAGTAAAAAAACCCCCATCATGTTATCTCAGTAACGTAAGCGACGTTCTCCCCGTATGCAGATGATGGTGTAGTAAATGTTTGCGTTATTTTGAATCCTACAACGTTTCTCCGACAAAAACTGAATCCGACATTTTCTACTCGCTCACGAGCACAAAAACTATTTACTGCAACCAGACGGGTGTGTGTTTAGATGATCCCATCCCGAATTACCCTGAAGCCCCGTTTATACAACTTTTTCAAAGGAAAACGCAAAAGTTTTGTCACGTTTTTGAGCGTCTGTGTTTAAAATGAGAACGGTGCTCGGAGCCACTGAAAAAGGCAACTTTTTTTCAAAATGTCTCCCGGGGGGGAGCTTTTGGAATATTGCTGGACGAAGACAGACGGCGGAAGCGCTGCAGTCGCGCATGTTCAACGCCGCCGTGGCAAATAGTTGTTCTGCTCATGTGTAAATTAATGGGACAATAACAAACATGGCGGCCTCCAGAGTGGCATCTCTCCCAGTCTACATTCTAGCTCTATAGTTTATATTGGTAGACTTATAGTTGACAGTCACCCATCCACACATTGTGGTGTAAATGGACATCGTTTTTCAAAACGTTGCGTGCCAAGGCGACGCTTTCCCGAAACAAAAATGCAAAAACGATGCATTTTCACTTGAGACGTGTTAAAGCGGTTTGAATTATGTCGCTCTTGTTTGCTCTGCTGTGGCGAAACTCCAAAATGTAGTTTACTATCATTTTAGAGAAGTTATTCAATTTTTTTCCCAACGTGTTGCTCAGTGCAAACTACTGGCAAGAGTAAATTAATTCCCCAACAGAACTTGAATATTGAAAGAGTTTCCTGTGAGTTTCCTGCAGATCCTCTGGAACGACCTGTCTCTTGCGGTGTTGTTGTTGTTGGAGTGTCACACACTGCAGCCGGCCTGTGGGTCAGGCCTCCGCAGACTTTATGAAAGGCACAAAGGCCATTTCAGCCAAAGGCCCTCCCTACCGTCCCTACGCCCCCCCCCCCCCCACTCGGTGTGGTGTGGGGATTGTGGGGCAGACGGAGGAGGGGCTCGGTCGGTCACAGACACTGTGAGCCGCTCTGAGCTGTGCAGACAGGCTGCCGGTCCTTTTGTCCAGCGGCACCCTCCTTTCTTTATCCGTCAGCCACTTTGTCCTCGCCTGCTGTGCCCTCGGAGGACAGATTGCTGCGGGGAGCGTCTCCTGTTTACATGCTTTCACAGGGACGGCCTTCTGTTTTATCAACACACCCCCCCCAATCAAAACTGACAAATTTGGTGCTTTTTAACTTATTTGCAAAATACCACACAGAAAAAAACTCTTTTCATTATTAGGCTCCGATTGCAATTCACATTGAAGTGATTCAAGTTTAGCTTTTTTTTTTTCTTTTTTCCAAATGGTTGCCCTGGCAACGGGCACTTATTCAGGAAATAAGACAATTACCGCTTGTAAAATTTGTTCTTGATTAATTGATAAATAATGTAGTTTTGTTAAAACGAGAAGCTGCGGCATCAAAATCGTTCCAATATGTGGTTAAACCTGTAAACTCTTTTCATTATTATGCTCACATTGCAATTCACGTTGAAGTGATTCAAGTTTAGCTTTTTTTTTTCAAATGGTTGCCATGGCAACGGGCACTTGTTCAGGAAATAAGACAATTAACACTTGTAAAATTTGTTCTTGATTAATTGATAAATAATGTAGTTTTGTTAAAACGAGAAGCTACGGCATCAAAATCGTTCCGATATGTGGTTAAACCTGTTTTAGAAATTAGATGTTAGCGCTTGATCGCAGTTACTGGTAACTGGAAAAACCTGTTTCTTGCCGGTGCCTTTCAGTTCTCATTGTCTTGCTGGGATTTGTTAATTACGGTCACATAACTGTGCTATAGTAGCGTTAGCTGGGCTGTTAGCAGTGTGCGAATTAAGTATAACGATTTAATAATTAACGCCCCAGCGACGCGACAACAAAAAGGGAACGTAGCAGCAAAACTGTTGTTGCATTTCGTTGGTCCGTTTACACAACAGCGTTGCTCGGAGACACTCGGTTTTTCATACCAGCTCCCAAAGTGGAACTTTTCTTTGACGCTTGCGATTCCTCCGCCGGCTGCGCATGCACGCCACCACCGTGCTAAATTTCTGCTAATGCGTAACAAACATGGCGGCCTCCATAATGGAGGCCTGTATTGTAGTTTTATAGTCAATATTGGTAGTTTTATAGTCAATATTGGTATTTTTATAGTCAATTTTGGTAGTTTTATAGTTAATATTGGTAGTTTTATGGTAAATTTTGGTAGTTTTATGGTCAATATTGTTATTTTTATCATCAATATTGATAGTTTTATAGTCAATATTGGTAGTTTTATAGTTAATATTGGTAGTTTTATAGTCAATATTGGTAGTTTTATAGTCAATATTGGTAGGTTTATAGTTAATATTGGTAGTTTTATAGTCAATATTGGTAGTTTTATTGTTAATATTGGTAGTTTTATAGTCAATATTGGTAGTTTTATAGTCAATATTGGTAGTTTTATAGGTAATATTGGTAGTTTTATAGTCAATATTGGTAGTTTTATTGTTAATATTGGTAGTTTAATAGTCAATATTGGTAGTTTTATAGTTAATATTGGTAGTTTTATAGTCAATATTGGTAGTTTTATATAGTCTATATAGGTATTTTTATAGTCAATATTGGTATTTTTATAGTCAGTATTGGTAGTTTTATCGTTAATGAACGAGGTGTTGTCACTCGAAACGCTGTCGTGTAAATAAAGTTGCATCAGTTAACGGGAGGAAGATGCTCTATAAGCTGAAACAACCGAGATGAACCACCGACACCCACCGCTCTCAGAGAGAGAAGCGCACTGCTGTTTTAACCATGCTAATGCTAATCGCGGCTACTCTGGATGCAGGCTAATGCAACTTGCAACGTAGCAACTTTCATGGGTGAGAATTTAGTTTAAAAAAATACTGAGGCTTTCATCTTCTATTTAACCGGAAGCTAACGGCGAGCTCAGAGCGAGACGGCGGCTCTGCAACCACAGACGTAACAAAAACCAACGAAAACTCCTGTGTGCGACCTTATAATACTGACTAGTTACTAGTTAGTAGGAGATCGTAGTCGTGGTGTGAGTTCATGACGCTTCGTTCCGTCACTGCTCAGAACTTTAAACTGAAATAGTTTGGAAGAAATAAAAATGTAAGGAGGTCAGTTTCTGGAGCTCCGTGTGTGTGTGTGTGTGTGTGTGTGTGTGTGTGTGTGTGTGTGTGTGTGTGTGTGTGTGTGTGTGTGTGTGTGTGTGTGTGTGTGTGTGTGTGTGTGTGTGTGTGTGTGTGTGTGTGTGCTTCCAGCCTTAACACACAAACACGCACAGTGTGTATGTTTGTGTCTGTGAGCGTAGCAGGACATGCCCCACAGTGTTTGTTTTGCCCCCCCTCCACCTCCTCCACCCCCCCACCTCCTCCACCCCCGGCTTAGCGTAGCTCAATCTGCTGTCTGAGTGTGTTCAGTGAGTCAGCCCAAAACACACAAATCTACAATAATCTGCACAATCACTCACCTCAGCACAGAGTGTCCGTTAGTTCATCTTGACGTCGTCACTCTGGCTGAGAATAAAAAGCTCCACAGGAATCCTATTGGATCTTATATCTTTGTCAAAAAGATCTAAATCTGGTTTTTAAAGTATTAAATATAAATAACAATGTCATCTACGTACAAGATCATTATTAGCATCAGTGTTATAATATAGATTAGCAATATTTTCTGTACCAACATCAGGGTTAGGGTTACTCTTCTTCTTCTTCTTCTTCTTCTTCTTCTTCTTCTTCTTCTTCTTCTTCTTCTTCTTCTTCCTCCTCTTCTTGCTCTTCCAATTCTTCTTCTTCTTCCTCTTCTTCTTCTTCCTTTTCTTCTTCTTCACACTATTATTATTAATTATATTAATAATAGTGATGATAATATTATTATAATTATGATTATAAACATAATAGATTTTTAAATTGATCACAATATTGTCTCTACCGACATCAGTATTAATATCATTTTTACTTCTTGTATTTTCAGTTAAGGGGTCAGAGCAATTAAGTTTCTTCTTCTTCTTCTTCTTCACACTATTATTAATTATATTAATAATAGTGATGATGATGATGGTAATATTATTATTATAAACACAATAATGGATTTTTTTTTTTTTATTGATCACTTAAAGAACTTTATTCCACCTCACAAATCTCCAGACTGGACGTCAGTGCTGTTGTCTCGTTGGTCGGATCGTCTCAGGATGGAGGAGGTCAAGATTCTCCATCCTGTCGTCGTCTGTCGTTCAGGAAGTGATGGTCTGAAGTGAGAAGAGACAGATTGGGATGGATTTTCTCTTCCAGTGAATCTGTGTCAGAACGATTGTGCTCAATGACCCGAAACTGAAACCTTTATACACACACACGCACACACACACACACACACACACACACACACACACACACACACACACACACACACACACACACACACACACACACACACACACACACACACACACACACACACACACGCACACACACTCTCATTGATTTTCTGGTGACTGTTGAGTATTCCCAGACTTTTTCCAGGTTAACTGTTTAATCTGTCAGTTCCTGTTTTGTCAATGAGCGAGATAAATATGTTATAACATATAATTATATTATAACATATAATTATTCCTACACAGTTTCGATAACTTGAGCAGTTTTTGGACAGTTTGTGGGATTTTTCTTTATTTTTTGTGTACAAAACGTCCCGACATGTGGCCAAATAGTATGAAATTT
The DNA here is from genome assembly GCF_963422515.1 of Blennius ocellaris. Taxonomy (NCBI): domain Eukaryota; kingdom Metazoa; phylum Chordata; class Actinopteri; order Blenniiformes; family Blenniidae; genus Blennius; species Blennius ocellaris. Next base: position 27,930 of record NW_027662199.1, read on the forward strand.
TGTTTATTTTAGTTTATTTTGGGCATGTGGGTACATAACAAAACAAAACAAAGATAAACTATCAGAAACAAACAACAAACATAACAGAGCAAAGCAAACTACGCAAAAAAAAGTAACGACGACCTAAGATATCCAAAAAGATGAATAATTAATGATTAATAGTTGAGTCTGTACCAGTGGATTTAATATTGAATAATTGAATGAATGATTCTAAGCCCTTTCCTTTTGATTTTGTATGAATCCGCAGTGTCGTCAAGTTGGTATTTGGCGATTTGTAATGCATGTCGATATAAAACGCTGCGTTTTCACTGGAAACATCATCTTGGAGACGAAGCCTTGAAACAAAGCAGGATTTCAGCACAAATCTCCGCATAAATGATGCTGAGCTAATCTTGTACTCCCCCCTCCTTTGCTTTATTACAACACCAACCGACCTGCACACATTTACAGTTTCAGCCCAGGGGTTGAATCTGATTTCAGCTCAATGACGTCGTAGTTCTGGTTTTTCTGCGTGTCGACCTTCACATGTTGCACATGTGCCGGTCAGATATTGAACTTATTAGTGACTCACAGTTACTGAAAGTCTTATTTTGCCATGTTTGTGTCTGGAAAACCTCTGAAAAAGCCGCTTGCAGTGTGTGGAAGTCTGTCCTTGCCCACACATTCCTACCGGGGACGTCCCATCGGTCCTCTATGACCGTCTTCTGTCCCGTCGCCGCGCGTGAGTCATTCCACTCCGGAGATGTTCGTGCACAGTTTAAAAAAAAAATCTGCTTTCCATGTGTTTCTCTGAAGTTATCGTTCATCGTGAGCCAACTCTTTTTTTTATTTATTTATTTTAGCCGTCGGCTTCATTCCTAGTTTGTAAAACCAAACAATTGCGACCAGAATCGACTACAATCTCAACATAAAGCCAATTTTAATGAAACTTTCTGGTGCAAAAAAAAGTGCAGTAAAATGTTCCAAAGACGTCTTGGTGGTCTTGGTGTTGTGTTGTTTCCACTGCTCTTAAGGAATAAAAAAAAAAAAATTGCTTTCTTTGGAATTTTTCACCGTTTGACATCATGCGCGTTACACAGATACTCATCACGTTTCCTCATAAACTGCGAATGTGCATTTTTTTTTTTTTTCCACCTCTGCAGAACATGTAGCGTCGTGCTGAGGGAGACTTTCACACGCTTCTCTTTTTCCATGACTAACCTCCGAAACATGGATGGAAACTGCCTTTTAGTGGCTGGATGGAGGCGCTCCGGCCCCCGCCGGGGAGGAAACGTCCACGTTGAAGACGTTTCATCGCATCGTTTCACTGAGTCCCGTCCTCATCGTGAAAAACTGCTGCTTTATTCAATGAGGAACTCATAAGAATCCAGTATTTTACCATAAATGAGGTGCATAGTGGATTTTTTTTCCTGATAAAACTCTTCCTGCCAAGTCCAAAATTCAAAACAACATAGATTTTTTTTTTTTAAGAGATGACAAAATTAGCTTAAACTTTTAAGTTTTCATCAATTAAATCAGTCACAAGCAACAAATGGCTAACAAATATTTATCTCGCTCCTGCTTCATATGGATGAATGAAAATCTTATTCCTCTCTTTCAAACACATTCATTAACGTAGAGATTAAAAAAAACCTGTGATTCTTTTGTCTCCTTGCTTTGTCTTCTCAAGATCAAAGATACACAAACTGTGTATCTGCACTGTGAGAACATCAAAGGCTGAAAGTCGGCTGCATAGCAACAAAGTGACAGATTATTCCATATATATATATCTATATATCTTTTAACATTTTTTTGCATATAATTTGAATTTCATGAACACACTCAGCCAAGTGTGAGCATATGCAAATACATTAAAATAAACAAAAAACAAAAGTCTTATTGTAAATAGTTGCAGTAATTCAGATGTTTCCAGAAGTTGCTTGGTAATGATTCGGTTGAAACCGTTGTGCGTCGTAACTGAATCACATTAAACTGATCACGACGACCTCGTGTAAATATTTCTGCTGCGTCCGATTGGCCCGATCCGGTCGGAGGAGGCGGAGTCACCACGTTTATGACCCAATCTAAAGAAACCCCCAAAAACCGGCGCAGTTGCTTTAACAGAGCAATCTTGGGACGACGTCCTTCATCTCTCCGCCGCCGTCTTTGGTCCTCCGATGGCTCTGAAATGTTGCTGGTACATTATGTACCGTTTGATACCCCCCCCACCACCACCCCCCCCCACCCCCGACTGCTTTTACAGCGCAGAGACGGAGAATTGAAAGCTTCGCCATGAAAAATTGAAGCAGCCTCCTTTCCTTGATGGACGTATAATGGCCGACCCAGATGCGGCGGCGTGGTCGACCTTGTTTTTAATTCAGACATAGAAGTTTGCCCTTCTGGGGGGGGGGGGGGCTTTCGTTTAAGCCTCTGACCCTCACTGTGAATGTGGGAGGGAGGCGCATACAGAGGCTGCCGTTGCGACTTGTGGAAAATGACGACTTTGTGTTTTTTTGGTTTGTTTGTTTGTTTGTTTTTTTCATGGGTCATCGTCCCCTCAGATTACAGGCAACGGCCTCCGGCAGCATCCCGCCGGCAGCATTGTGTGGCAGATGAGTGCAGATGTTACACAACACAATGAACTGCTGTTACACGTACGCTAATCCCACTGCCGCTTAGCTATTATTAGACGGGAGCTCATAGTCGAACAGCTGGGACCCTCGCCAGGAGTAAACACCACACGGAGGGTTTTCAGGTCACGGCTTTGTGTAGAGTGTGTGTGTGTGTGTGTGTGTGTGTGTGTGTGTGTGTGTGTGTGTGTGTGTGTGTGTGTGTGTGTGTGTGTGTGTGTGTGTGTGTGTGCTCCATCGTCACCCACATCTCTCAAACTATTCTTAAAGAATGCCAGGCTTCATGATGTTCTGCACATGATCAGATATTACAAAGAGTCTTTAGGCTCCACAAACCATATATATCGGACAGAACTCTTCGCTGTGAAATGGACAAAAGAAGCTCAAGTGTAAAGAAAATAAACTTTTTTTAATCCTGGAAATTGTTATTTCTCTGAATTAGTTAATGACTCGTGTATTTTATTTATTTTTTAATCAAAATTTCTATTATGAAATTAAAAGCATTAGATGAAAAGCTGTCAAGCTCATTTCAGTTCAGGGCCCCAAAACACCTCAGTGTTGTTCTGAGTCGGTAAAATAGTCCTGTAATAACCTTCAAATTTAAACTTTCAAAGTTTCTCTCGTTGAAAATGCACCGACTCTGTGGAAACAGAAGAAACCATTTTTTTGAAACGCTGTCCTGCACATGCTCAGTCGATGAACAAGTAACTATGTTTCTCTCGGACTTGGTACTTTTATTTTGACAGTCACCGTGATAACAATCCAACTTGGGTCGTCTCGCCATACGAATGTCAGCGTTCTCTCACTGTTAATGTATTTCGCGTATTGTTGTTGTGTGCGCGTGTGGTTTTAATTAACCGAACAACCAACAGCGCCAACTTGTGGCCTGGCAAGCTGTCTACATTGATTTTTCAACGTTTCTGCAGATTAAACTCAAAACTTTCCTGAAACGAAAACGCAAAATTCATGATTTTTTTTCCCCCACTTCAAGCGTTGCCATGGAAACGGGATCTTGGCTTCAGGGAATCGTGATGGAAACGCAGCGAATCTGTGGAAGTTCTCGCTATCAAAATAAAATAAAAACAACAAAAAAGAATTGTGATGTATAAACTGAAGGCATAAAAGGAGGATTTTGTGTATTTTTTAGGCTCAAAATGATTAAAATCCATGAGATTTTAAGGCAGAAAGTTGCAGATCGATGCTGATTGCTTTGCGCTTCTCGCCCCCTCCCTCCCCCGTCCTCAGGTCTCTGGATGGCCGCCTGCAGGTTTCCCACAGAAAAGGGCTGCCGCACGTCATCTACTGCCGCCTGTGGCGCTGGCCGGACCTCCAGTCCCACCACGAGCTGCGAGCGCTGGACCTGTGCGAGTACGCCTTCCACACCAAGAAGGATGAGGTGTGCGTCAACCCGTACCACTACCAGAGAGTGGAGACCCCCGGTATGGAACCGACCCCCCGACCTCCAGCCGGTCAAACCGGACGTTTAACTCTGTGATTAATGGAAATTGATCTTTTTAACTTGATGAACAGGTTTAAAAGATGTATTATGAACCATTTCAATTCAGGGTTTTTTCCAAGGTACATTTTTTATAGCCTTGTTTTTTTTTACAGCATATTTTTCCTCACAAGTCATTGCACATGGCTTATTTTCATTTTATTGTCGAATTTCTAATTACTTCCTTATTATGAAAGAGCTGCACCACATGTGTTTATTTCCTTCACGTGTGAAGTGGATTTCTGAGGCGAGATTGTTCGTCGGGAGAGTCAAACTCACGGCTTGCAGACCCAAAGGGGCCCGAGGAATGACTTTATGGAGCCACAAAAAAAAATTCTAATTTTAGTTTAATAAAATGAGAAATGTTGCGTTTTAGGCCTCATTTAACGTGACAATTTCAAGCGAAAGTGGAAAACTTTGCTTATGTTTTGGGCGTCTGTAAAAACATCGTTTTTACGTGTAAAAACAAAATTTTTTTAAAAAAACGCTGTTGTGTAAGTACAAAACTTTTCTGGAGCGAAAATGCACCAAAAAAATGCCTTTTTACATGAAACGATCCTGAAACGCGACACAGACCTGAGATCTGCTTCACCCAACAGTTGCCTAACTTTGTAGGTTACATTTCTTTCGTTTCACTGGTTAGATGTACTTTTAGCTGTTCTTAGGAATCGTTTGCTCGGTGTGTTTATGTCTTTTCTTGCCCCCCCCCCCCACAGTGCTCCCACCAGTGCTGGTGCCCAGACACATAGAAATCCCCAGTGAGTTCCCTCCCCTGGATGACTACAGCCATTCAATCCCCGAAAACACCAACTTCCCCGCTGGCATCGAGCCTCAGAGCAACTACATACCAGGTACCAGCTGAGACGCACTTTACTGTGTGTGTGTGTGTGTGTGTGTGTGTGATGAATGGATGATAACCTGTGGTGTGTGTGTGCCGCTCAGAAACGCCGCCGCCGGGCTACCTCAGCGAGGATGGCGAGACCAGCGACCACCAGATGACACACAGCATGGACACCAGCTCCCCTAACCTGTCCCCAAACCCCGTCTCGCCCACCCACAGTAACCTCGGTAAGAAGTGCTGCTTGTGTGTTTTTGCTGTTCGCCCGTCGTCATGGCGACCAACGACCTCAGACGTGCCTCAATGCTCCGGGGACAAATTCTCTCGTGGGGACTTGAACGTGGGCCCGCACAGGAAAAAGTGGCGTCAAAATCGACGGAGAACGTCGTCCTGGTGTCTCTGGTGCACAATTCTTTATGCAGCAACAATAATTTAAGACTTTGTGTGGGTCACACAGCGCCCCTGGAGGCCAGCCCTGGTACAGCAGTTTGTGAATTATCTAAATTTTATTAATGGAATATGTTTTTTGGGGTTGTTTTTGAAAATTCATTGTTAGAAAAACATATTTATATATATATGCACACCAGAAAAAAACTAAACAATATGATTAGGGTGAAAAAATGCATTGTAGGTTATTTAAACACATTTAAATATTTTGCATTTACCCCTGGAGGGATCAAATCTGGCATATTTATGAATATTTATCTCCCCAAGGAATTTAATATCTACTTTGAAAATAAACGATAAAGAACTGGTCATGGTTGAGACACATATTGAGGTATATTTGAAAAACAAAAGGCTCATTTTGAGCTTTTTCGGTTATACTAAGGTTGGTGTTAAGGAAGTAGTGGTTAAAGAAAGCTTTCCCTGAAAATTTGAGTTTCCATCAGAAATGTTATTGTCATTTTTATTATAAATTGCGCTTTTTAGGTCGGGCTGACTTCAAGAGTATGTTCAGGGAAAGGTTTTTAAAAAATGTTTTTATTTTAGTAGCGTAACCCCAAAAACGAGATCAATTGGGCAAAAGAAGTTTGCTAAAAAAGAAATGATGGTCTCAACAACACGACTCGCAACTGACTTCCAGTTTGTATTACGCCCAGTGAGGAGCAACGTGATTGGTCAATCGATACCATGTGGTCGATACGTTTTGAAAGGCGGCCTCTGATTGGTCCGTGATTCTCCGACTCGTGTCGACACGTTCAAACGCTGATGTTGAAGAATCCTAAGGTGGGACTAATGCTATGGACCTGTGATCCATCCAATTATTTAATTTCCAAAATGTTGACACACGTTTGCATAAATAATAAAATATAAAGAAAATCAAATATTCTTTGCTGTGAAAATGCTGATTTTGAGCATTTGAGCGTGTTTAGTGGGTCAGGAGTGTGTGTGTGTGTGTGTGTGTGTGTGTGTGTGTGTGTGTGTGTGTGTGTGTGTGTGTGTGTGTGTGTGTGTGTGTGTGTGTGTGTGTGTGTGTGTGTGTGTGCGTTGAGCCTCCACCGAGGATCGAGTTTCCACATTTCCTCTGGTAAAAGTTTCTGGGAAACGGCGCATGGCTTTGACATTTTGTGACGTCAGCTCCTCCCGAATGTTTTCCTTCCCCTCACCCCCCTCTTTTCTCCCCCACATGTCATCATTTCAGCCGCCTCTGTCATCGTCTCTCATGGTTTTGCAATTACACCCTTTTCTCATCTATTATGTCCTTTTTCATTAATAAAATAAAAAACAAAAAAAAAACATTATTTCCCTACGATCTGTTAAAAGCTCAACTAGTTGTAGTATTTTCACTTTTGTCCACTTAAAAGTAGATTTAACATGTGAGACATGTTTCATAATTCATAGCGGTGGTTTTTAAACCAAGCAGTGTGGAAGATGGATGGATGGTTTTTAAAGTGCGAGACGGACCTGAGCTTCACATCCAGGCTCTTTTTCACTTTAAATCCTGAAAAAAAGAGAAATAAGTGGACGGCGAATCAATTATTTACTGAATTTTCTTTCACCGTATGCCCAGGACTGCATGTTACACTTACTTCATGGTTTGGTTGGTCGTGTGACTCATGTGGAAAACCATCTGATAAATCAATGTGACTGAAGGTCGGGACGCTCTGCAAAAAAAATATCGTGTCTGATTTTCCTGTGGTCCGATCGGCTCGGAAAGAGAGATCGTACAGTAAATGATGAACATGTAGTGTAGTGTGTGTTCTGCTCCGAGAGAACAAGAAGAAAATAACATCCTTCAGAGGCTCAGTGACGAGGATTTATTTTATTATGTCAAAAAAGATCGCTCTAAGTGCTCTGTCCACGTATTCTGAGTATTCCAAAGGTACAATCCGTGTACCAGTCAGGACATCCTAAAAATAGGCAGGTCATTTTATTTAATTTTATTTAATTGTATTTAATTTTATTAAATTAAATTACATTTTGTTTAGGTTTGTTTTTATTATTTTATATTTTATTATTTTTATTATTATATTTTATTATTATTGTTATACTATTATATTATATTATTTTATTTTATTTTTTATTATTATTATTATTGTTATTATTAATAATAATTCTTATTATTATTTCCCCACCGGTTGTATTTACACTCCGCAAATTTAAAATGACAAAAAAAATCTGAAAGAGCAGTGAGACAAAGGCCCTGTTTACACATGCATCGTTTTTTGACTTTAATTTCTGACGAGATTTGCATTCACACCGCGGATGTTTTTGAAAACGTCTGATTCCGACAGCAGAAACATCAAAAACAAAATACATGCCAGTCCACAAGTTGGCACCTTTGGTTGGATTTGTAATAAAAACCACATCGTTTCATTAAAAACTGCCTATTCCTCCGTTTCCATGGAGTCGGAGTCGTTTTTTTTTTTTTTTTTTTAAGTTCCTCCTTTAGAGCCGATTTCCCCAAAAAAAAAAAAGTTGTGTTTTCAATAAACAAAGATCGTAAATTTTTTATGTTTAAAAACATAAATACACACATCTTACCGTTTGACTCCTCCTGGTCCAGACCTCCAGCCGGTGACGTACTGCGAGCCGGCCTTCTGGTGCTCCATCTCGTACTACGAGCTGAACCAGCGCGTCGGCGAGACGTTCCACGCCTCGCAGCCCTCGCTCACCGTGGACGGCTTCCACCGACCCGTCCAACTCCGAGCGCTTCTGCCTGGGCCTGCTGTCCAACGTCAACCGCAACGCCGCCGTGGAGCTGACGCGCCGACACATCGGTACGGCCGTGTTAACAAACATGTGTATGGGCGGGAAGCTCCGCCCCCTTTTTTCAGAGTTTTTAGGGGGAAAAAACGCTTTTTAAGTTGAGGCGGTGGGGGAGGGGGTTACTAACAAGTAATCGGTAAAGTAACTAATGTACCTTTTAAAGGAGTAACTAGTAATCCTAATGTTGTGGCTGGTGTCCCTCCAGGCCGTGGCGTGCGGCTGTACTACATCGGCGGCGAGGTGTTCGCCGAGTGTCTCAGCGACAGCGCCATCTTTGTCCAGAGTCCGAACTGCAACCAGCGGTACGGCTGGCACCCAGCCACCGTCTGCAAGATCCCCCCAGGTGTGTGTGTGTGTGTGTGTGTGTGTGTGTGTGTGTGTGTGTGTGAGTCTGTGTGTGAGTCTCTCTGTGTGTGTGTGTGTGCGTGCCTGCGTGGGTGTGAGTCTGTGTGTGTGTGTGTGTGTGTGTGTGTGTGTGTGTGTGTGTGTGTGTGTGTGTGTGTGTGTGTGTGTGTGTGTGTGTGTGTGTGTGTGCGTGCGTGCGTGCGTGCGTGCGTGCGTGTGTGTGTGTCGGTGACTCTGTGTGTGTGTCTGTGTGTCGGTGAGTCTGTGTGTGTGTCTGTGAGTGAGTGAGCGTGCGTGTCTGTAGAGAGAGAGAGAGAGAGAGAGAGGTCGCTCCAGCGACCAGGTGAGGTTGGTTCTCTGACGGAAGGTTCCGGTTCCTCACGTTCTCCAGGCTGCAACCTGAAGATCTTCAACAACCAGGAGTTCGCCGCCCTGCTGGCTCAGTCCGTCAACCAGGGCTTCGAGGCCGTTTACCAGCTCACCAGGATGTGCACCATCCGCATGAGCTTCGTCAAGGGCTGGGGGGCCGAGTACAGGTGGGGGGAGCAGACACACACACACACACACACACACACACACACACGCACACACACACACACACACACACACACACACACACACACGGAAGCAGTTCTGTGATTATCTTGTGGGAAAAAAACGAGTGTCGTGGCGACTTTCTGTGACGAAGAGCAGCTTTTAAAAAGCAGATATCAGGTCTGAGACAATAGAACCGCCGGGGGGGGGGTGTGTGTGTGTGTGTGTGTGTGTGTGTGTGTGTGTGTGTGTGTGTGTGTGTGTGTGTGTGTGTGTGTGTGTGTGTGTGTGTGTTTCTGGCGCTGCAGACTATTTTTAAGCAAACACACATGTGCTGTGTCAGAAAGAGATGTCAGACTTTCCCTCTTCTGTCCCGCCCTGTTTTCCACCGTCTGACTCACTGATAGTAAGAGAGGAGGAGGAGGAGGGAGAGGAAGAGGAGGAGGAGGAGGAGGAGGGAGGAGGATGAAGAGGAGGAGGAGGAGGAGGAAGAGGGGAGATGGTTGGCTGGAGGGTTTGCACAGAGAAGAAACTCCAGCAGGAACAACACTGACATGTGGAGACACTTTAGAAACAGGGCTCAGGTTACTGGAGCAGCTCCTCCTCCTCCTCCTCCTCCTCCTCCTCCTCCTCCTCCTCCTCCTCCTCCTCCTCCTCCTCTTCTTCCTCCTCCTCCTCCACCTCTTCCTCCTCTTCCTCTACCTCTTCCTCCTCTTCCTCTACCTCCTCCTCTTCTTCATCTTCTTCCTCTTCCTCCTCCTTCTCCTCTTCCTCCTTCTCCTTCTCCTCCTCTGCCTCCTCATCTTCCCCTCCTCCTCCTCTCCTCTTCCTCTTCCCCCCTCCTCCTTCTCCTCTTCCCCCTCCTCTTCCTCCTCTTCCTCCCCCCTCCTCCTTCTCCTCTTCCCCCTCCTCTCCTTCTCCTCCTCCTCCTCCTCTACCTCCTCCTCCTCTTCTTCCTCTTCCTCCTCCTTCACTCTCTCTGTGTCGTCTAATTTAAACTTAAAATTTTTTAATTCACAAAATCCACCAAGCTCTAGCTCGTGTGCCTTCGTTTCTCCTCGACTCTCACGTGTCTCTGAGACATCGCAGCTCTTCGCCTCATGGCGAGAAGGTCGCGGGTTCAAATCCCGGGCCGGCCCTGCTCAGATATTTTGCCCCCCTGCTGTGTTTTCTGCCTCCACTGAGCGTCTGAAGTGTTTCACACTCGCTGGTTCTCGAGGAGGGAGGGGGGGGGTGGTGGAGGGGTGGAGGGTGGGGGGGTTTGGAGATCTTATGAGTTGACCCTCCGTCTCCTGCTCTTTGTCCCCCAGGCGCCAGACGGTGACCAGCACCCCCTGCTGGATCGAGCTGCACCTCAACGGTCCGCTGCAGTGGCTGGACAAGGTGCTGACCCAGATGGGCTCGCCCAGCATCCGCTGCTCCAGCGTGTCCTAGAGGAGCCCCCCCACCCCCCCCCCCCCCCACCCCACCCCACACCCACCCACCCATGACAACACAGACTGAGAGACACCCTCCTCCTCTTCCTCCTCTTCCTCTTCCTCTCCTCCAGCTGTAGCACTTTGATTCTCGGTGGCTGAATGAGACGTCAGGATCTCCACGTCGTGTCCACAAGTCTTCAAAATCTTATTTTTGTAAATGTTTTTCATGCCACAGGAGCTTCATATTTTTTTAAAAATGTCTTTCTTTCCTCCTGTTTTAGGAAAAAAAAAAAAAAAAATCGACTTTTTTTTTTTTTTTGTACAGGGGGTCAACATGGCGCTTATTTCAACGTTATTCTCACTTTTTGTAAAGTTTTGTTGTTTTTGTTTTTTTTTACGTGACTTTGTTTTCTGGATATTTCAACTTTCAGCAGGCGATGAAGACGTTTATCACCGATTCACCGATGCCGATACCAGTTCCCAGTTCCCAGTTCGGGTCCGATAACGCGTCCCCCGACACAAACCGGCGACGTCAGCGGTTTGGAGATTCTGTGATATTATTGATAAAAACACAAGTGGGACAGACTGTAACTTAGGTTTTGTTTAAAACATCGGGAGGAGGAGAGAAATGCTCCGTACAACACCAGCAACTTCATCACCGTCGAACTGCTCAGCACTTAACTCTGAACCATGCTACATGCTACATGCTACATGCTAAAAGGATTGATTGATGTCAGTACGCACTGCGCAGTGGTTCACGTATCGTTTTGAGTATAAACGAAACTCAATGACGTTTAATAAGCACTCGGTATCGGCGAGTAGCCAAAGCTTTGTACTCGTACTTTTAAAAAAAGAAAAAAAGAGAAAAGTGGTATTGATGCATCACTATTATTATGAACTTTTAAAAAGATGTTCAATATTCTAAAACTAAACGTGTCCCCGGGTTTGTTTCCAACTCATTTTGAATCCACAGATTATTTCAGTTCACTTTCATCCATTAATCCAGTCGTCAAACACGAGGCCTGTTCCCACGTTCCATTACAAAATCAAGCAACAGCGCCCCCGAGTGGCCCGGCAGACTCATTGCGTTGTCAATGTGTCCGCATGCTGCAGTGTAAAACACTTTGTTTGTTTTTTTTAAACGGGTTCGGTGTCGCAACTGTGAAACGTCGTCGTGTCAACGGGGGCCTCGGTCGAGCTTCTTTGATGGAAAAACACTTTGATCTTCCGCCTTTATGTTGAAAGGTTGTTATCGGCACTATTCCGATGATGAATGATTCACACTCAGGTTTAGAAAGAAAAGAAGAAAAAACAAACAAACAAAAAAAAACAACAAACCCCAGACTGAGTCTCAGAACCCGTCAGAATCAGAACCACTTCAGAAGTGATTTTTCTCTCTCAGGATCAGAACGTCGGTCGGTTCCACGGTTCTCCAGCTGGTTCACATGGAAGCACGGCGCTTTGCAAAGGGAAACGTTGAGGCGGACGAACAGAGGCGTGTAAATAAGAGAGGCTGCCTATTTTCTTTTTTATTCCTGTACATATCGAACCCACGTGTGACCTTTGACCTTTATGAAGTCAGGAGGAGACGCGTGAGGAAGAGACGTATTTATGGAGCTGAAAACTGTGTGCGTGTGTGTGTGCAGATTTCTGTGTTTGTTGTAAGATTTGTAAATACACACACAAAGCTGAGCAAACATGAAAATCTGTGAACACACATTTCAAACAGAGCTAATCACACACACACGCACACACACACACACGGTGCTCCATGTGAATTGTGTATTATTATTATTATTATTATTATTATTGGAAACCTGTTGGAGGTTAAAAAGAGTCGCGGCTTTGCTTCTTTTAGTGACTGAGATCCAGGTGGATCTGGTTCCTACTGGCTCCTACTGGTTCCTCCTGGTTCCTAATGGTTCCTCCTACTTCCTGATGGTTCCTGCTGGTTCCTACTGGTTCCTCGTGGTTCCTAATGCTTCCTCCTACTTCCTGCTGGTTCCTACTGGTTCCTCGTGGTTCCTAATGCTTCCTCCTACTTCCTGCTGGTTCCTACTGGTTCCTCCTAGCTCCTGATGGTTCCTACTGGTTCCTCGTGGTTCCTAATGCTTCCTCCTGGTTCCTAATGGTTCCTACTGGTTCCTAATGCTTCCTACTGGTTCCTCTTGGTTCCTAATGGTTCCTCCTACTTCCCGATGGTTCCTACTGGTTCCTGGGTTCTCAGCGTCAGCGGCCCGGTGGCTCTCACCGTTCACTCTGTAGAGTTTGATCTGTATTGAAGTCTTTTTTTTTCTAAAACCTGCTGATTTGGTTTCAGACGGTAGCATCTACTGATCTGAGACCAGCCGTCAGCTCAGCAGCCCTGACTGGGGGTGGGGGGGGTGGGGGGGGGGGTTTAATAAACCCCACCACTCCATGTATTTACCCCCCATTTTTATACACTTTTACAGTTACGGTGCTTCTGCCTTCTCCTTGTTTTAATCGTCTTTGTTAGTTGTGTTTTACCTTTTGTCCTCCAATCGGCTTTTTTTTTTTTTTTTTTTTTTTGGTTTCTTGTATAAAATTATAACCTTTATTTTTCTCTGCCTATAAAAAAGTTGATGTGACGCTTTATACGTTTTCTGTATTATTGTCGATCTACATTTAAAATAAAAATATATGAATATCAACCTCATGATTGCTCGATTATTACAAATACTAATTAATTAGGTCATTTGTATTTTTTAAGTGGTTTTGAGTTTCTATTTCTCAGGTAACTAAACTCTTAAGTACAATTCACTCGGTGCAATCTACTCCACTACTTTTAAAAATTATAAGTAACAGATTACAAATAGATTACTGTATTTTAGGAGTAGAACACTCAGTTACAAACACAGTCTGTGTGATGGATTACTGCTAGTTTAGTATTTTTTTTAAACACCAAATCAATTCAAACTTTATTTTTACAGCACTTTTCATACAGTTTTGTTGCACAACATGAATTAAATACTTAAAAATACTTTCAAAATAAAACAATTTACTTTATGTAATCTACAGCCCTACTTTCAAAATAATATTGGTTGTAAATAAAAGACTAAAAATACTCAGATTACAGCATTTCAGTAGTGTAATCTTACACTCAGTATCACTTTACATGATGTAATCTACTTTAATAGTTTTACCACCACGACAGACAAATGATTACATCACTTATTACTTTGGCGGTTTCTGTGTGGACTTTGCATCTTGACTTAATTTATTTGAACCTTTTAATCAATTTGCTTTAAATCTGTGGATTTTAATTCCAAACACTAATGAGGGAGATTAAAAATCCGAGGGAAAATCGTCATTTCAGCACCACAAGCTCAATGAAAAACACTAAACATCACAAAGTTTTGCTTTTTATTTGTAGATTTTTCAATATGGTGATTATTACTTATACATCAATTGTTGTTTTTTAAAAGTCATGAAGCTTTGAGTTACAGTTCAATTATATTTCCGGACGAATCAGTTCATGGATGTAATGAACGAGAGTTGAACTTCTGTCACTCTGGTGTGGGTTTAAAAAAACAACAACAGGATGCACAGCACCACCTGCTGGCTGCACAGAGAACTACAACCTTCAGGTGAAGTCAACACAACGTTCAATTACATTTTATTTGTAAAGGACTAACTACCACACCGTCATGTCCTGGTACTTTTACAGATGAAAACCAACACTTCCACATGGTGGGAAGAAAAATAAACCTACATTTTAACGTGAAGAAATCTGCGTGTTAAACCTTTAAAAGAAATAACTTAAAAAAAACAAAAAAACTATTGTGTGAAAAACATGTTTTGTTAAACAATATTTTTAACCTGATTTTCATTGAAAAGAGATTTTCAAAAGAGATTTTGAAAAAAGACATAACTTGTACGAGTAGTTTTGCGATAGAAACAAAACCTTAAATTGCATTTTAAAAGTTTTTTTTAACTTCAGTTCCAACCCGATTATTCGATTAATCAATTCTATCTATTGTGGCTGTTTATTGTTGTTCTTTACTTGTTCCACTAGTTTTCCTTTCCGTTATTCAAAGCCATTTTATTTAGATATTTTAACTCTTTCTGTTTCTTTTCTTTTTTTTTCAGGTTATTTAGTTTGTTTAGATTTGTTTTTTTCCTTATTTGGCCACATGGTGGCAGTAATGAGACCCAGGTTATGAATGTAGAGGTCAAAGGTGACAGGAAGAGGGAGATTCTCCACAGGAAGAGAACAAACGAACGACCAGGTACGTAGAACACAAACCATCAACCAAACTACAGGCTGACGGACCGGAACTTCTCAGTGTGGGTTCAGTGCCGCCCTGCGTCGTCACGGCAACAAGCTGACAGTGGGACACAGCAACAACGTGTTCAGCGCCAACTGATACGCTGAGGACGAGCTTATATCTTGAGTCGTCTGTGATCGTTCAGCGACGATCAGTGTGTGCGTGTGTGTGTGTGTGTGTGTGTGTGTGTGTGTGTGTGTGTGTGTGTGTGTGTGTCTGTGTGTGTGTGTGTGTGTGTTGATGGGTGGAGCTAAGATGAACAGATGAGGGTGGTCTCTGTGTGAAGGTCACGCTGACAGACACATTTGTAGGTAAACAAATCACTCCGTATAAAAGGTCACCATTTGTTTGGCGCATCCTCCCCTTCATCTCTTCATCTTCCTCCTCCTCTTCTTCCTCCTCTTCCTCCTCCTCCTCCTCCTCAAGTCACCGGCTGTCAGTTACTATTTAAGTAACTTCACAAGAAATGAGAGTTTTAGATCACAATCACCATAGTTCTTCGAATTATAAATCACACATTTTATTTGTTGTTTTTTTTGCTGCTCATGTGATTTATACAATCAAGATAAACCAGCACATAACATCTGTGACCACTAGATGTCACTGTGTGACAACAGAAAGCTGCTACAGAAAATCCTCTCTTATGACTGTATCTGACTGACGGAGAAGGAAAATGTCCACGGTGCACTTTAAAGAATATAAATATATGAAATATATATTAAGAAACATGTGATTGACCGGAGAAAAAAATTAAGAAAACAAAGAAGTTCTAATTGGTGAAAGTTGGAGAACCGATTGTCAGAAGGTTCTGGAGCAGCAGCTGATGGACCTGGAATATCAACACTGGATATTTTTTTAGTTTATGACTCAAGTCAAAATGACTGTGATGTAATCTACTTTGCCAGCTTTCAAAATCATAAATAGTGGAATTTATGATGATATTTCAGGTTTACCACACTTTTTAAATTCACTGTTACACATGAAAAATACGTGATTTGAATTAAGTGGTCTGAGATATTTTTTGTTTGTCCTAATTTACTTCAAATAAATAGTACTTATAAATTCCATTGTCAATAGGGAGTAAATTAGATATTTGTAGTTATTTGAGTATGAGATTTCTGTCCTGGTTTAATAAAACATTCTGTCTTTAAAATCAAGTATTCTAGAAGAGGAGCGGCTTTATTTCCTCCAACCTCTTCCTCTTTAAAACAGCGATTCCCGGCCTCCTAGTGGTCAGTGCAAGTATTGCAGTTTGCTTGTGCGACATGAGAGGCTGAGGAGAGGTGGAGGAGAAGAGGAGGAGAGGATGAGGAGAGGTGGAGGAGAGACTGAGGAGAGGCTGAGGAGAGGTGGAGGAGAGGCAGAGGAGAGGCAGAGGAGGAGGAGAGGTGGAGGAGGGGCGGAGGAGAGGCAGAGGAGAGAGGAGGAGGAGGAGGAGGATGAGGAGAGGCGGAGGAGAGGTGGAGGAGAGACTGAGGGGAGGCTGAGGAGAGGTGGAGGAGAGGCAGAGGAGAGGAGGAGGAGGATGAGGAGAGGCAGAGGAGAGGAGGAGGAGAGGTGGAGGAGAGGAGGAGGAGGAGGATGAGGAGAGGTGGAGGAGAGACTGGGGAGAGGAGGAGGAGAGGTGGAGAGGAGGAGGAGAGGCGGAGGAGAGGCAGAGGAGATGCGGAGGAGCGGCGGAAGAGAGGCTGAGGAGCAGCAGAGGAGAGGAGGACGAGAGGCGGAGGAGAGGCTGAGGAGAGGTGGAGGGGCAGAGGAGAGGCTGAGGAGAGGTGGAGGAGAGGAGGAGGAGAGGTGGAGAGGAGGAGGAGAGGAGGAAGAGAGGAGGAGGAGAGGCTGAGGAGAGGTGGAGAGGCAGAGGAGAGGCTGAGGAGAGGTGGAGGAGAGGAGGAGGAGAGGTGGAGAGGAGGAGGAGAGGAGGAGGAGAGGTGGAAGAGAGGAGGAGGAGAGGAGGAGGAGAGGCAGAGGAGAGGAGGAGGAGAGGAGGAGAGGTGGAGGAGAGGCTGAGGAGAGGCGGAGGAGAGGCGAGCTTCACCTGCTGGACGGCAGCAGGTACCGGCCCACCTGCCAGCCGGGACCTGCTGGCCCCGTGCCCACACACACACACACACACACACACACACACACACACACACACACACACACCTGTCACACCGAGGACAGCTTGTGTTGAGACTTGGCTCAGGACGACTCGTCTGTCCAGATAAAAGAAGGATGCAGGTTAAACCTGAACATATGAGCTTCTGGTTTGTTTGTTTTAATTTTTTTGTTTTTTGCGATTATCTTTATACATCGTCGTCCTGACACCGTCACAATAACCCCGTTGTCCGACTCCACGTCCGGTTGCTCCTCTGACTTTCGTCTCATGTCATAATTCACTCTATTTTTTTCGTGTCCACGTGTCTCTAGCTGAGTCTCACCGCTAACCGATGCTAATGCTACCAGGCTAAGGCTGCTTTTGTAGTTTCACTTCAGAGAAGTTCCACGTTGACGTGGCAACGTTTTGAAAATGATGTAGTTGGCATGCCGGGCCACTAGTTGGTGCTGTTGGTCATTTCTGTACTGAAACCATACACACATACACACACACACACACACACACACAGAGGACAACCTGCTATGAAGATTAACGACAGGAGAACGAGGACATAAGTATGGACACACGACCGGATTGGATTGTTATTACGGTGACTGTCAAAATAAAAGTCCACAGCCCAGATTTCACTTCCCTCATTACGTACTATCTTCTAACGTTGCTAAGTGATGCAAACGCTAATTGACGGCGGCCCCGTTGCCACGTAAACACGCATCCTTTTCAAAATGGTATCATCATACTTTATTAATCCCCTCGGGGAAATTTCCACGCAAATTATTCTGAAACTAAAAAGCATTAATGGTGCATTTTCACTTGAAAAGGTGCAGAGTGATTGCAAGACTCGTCTTGACAATCAGCCAATCGCTGTGCGCCCGACAAAGGATTTTGTTTTCACGATGAGACGCTAACCCTTAAAGTGCCGTCGACGTTACGTTAGTTAAAGGAAAGCTGCTAAATCTTTGCAGCCTGTGACTCTTATCATTAAGGTTAATTCAGCTTTAAAACGTGTGTTTTAATAAAATAACTCAAAGGCATTGAACGAGTCCTGTAGAGCTCTCTGGCGCCCCCCAGAGGAGTTTATATAGGAAATCTATACTGGAGGTAAAAAAAAAAAAAAAATAGAAAAACAAAAGAGCAGAAGAAAAGAATAATGGAGAGAGAAGAGGAGGAAGGGAAACGTATTTACTGACGTCAACAGGCTGTCAGCGCTCTGATTAATGGAGGCTGCAGAGGCGCCGACCCACGACTAATGGCCTCGGACTCCAACAAGCTGTCCAACCTGCCGCCGCCATACCGCCATACCGCCGCGCCGCCGAACCAGGGAAGTTAAGAAAGTCTGCGGCTTCACACCGTGACCTCTGACCTCTCGGCCTCTGGGCCTGACGCCACACCGAACACCGGCGCTCCCTTTTTCGCCCGCAGAACCGCTTCGTTCCGTCGCCTCACGTCGAGAGGGAATCGAGTTCGAGTCCGATTATTGTCTTTTCTAGAAAAAATCCTGAATCAAATGAAATTTGCTGTGTTTTTTTGGGGGGGGGTCACGTTCTTCACATCTTTTTGGACGTGATGACATCACCGGGCGCGACGGACGAACTTTACCTCACAAAATGTTTTACAGTGAAAAAAAAGAAGAGGATCAATTAAAAGATAGAGTCGTCATTTAATCATTGACTGAACTTGAAATGCAGAAAACTATAATCAGGATTTCCAGACTGAAAAAGAAAAGGACAAAAAAAAAGCTTTTTACTAAAAGATGATTCTTATTGACGGATACTCAAGTCAACTTTTGTCTTTTATTGCTAATTTATCACCCATTGGGGAAACGAGTCGCCCCTGATTCAGAATCACCTGCGGAATCAAGTCGTTACCGAGAATTAAAAGTGGAATCGGAAATTCAAAAAAAAAAAATCTTCTCGATTCCAGACTGACTTGCGAGACCTGGAGACGTCACAGAGCGACTCCCGAAAACCTGGAGGAAAGCCGCGATTATACAACAACACAGAACTTAAAACAGTGAAAATGCTGCTTTTTGAAAACGGCCCCAGAGTTGTAACATTTTGAAAAATGAAATGAAATTTTATTTTGACAGTCACTGTGATAACAATCCAAGCTGATCGTCTGTCCACTGGAATTCTCCTCCTGTTGTTGATGTTCATAGCGTTTTGCTTTCTTCAGTGTGTTTCGGACGTCGTTTTCAAAACGATCTCTTCCTGTGACACTGAACCAAAACTGATGAATTTATTAGATTTATGTTGCACGTGTTTATAAATAAAGTTTTAATGAAGATTGTCTTGATTTCACTAAATTAAAACCAAGATAAGACGAAATATTCATTTCCCCCCCAGTGTGACCCGCCGCCCCCCCCTCACACCCGTCACATGGAAAGAACCACGGTTCGATTCCTGCGTCGGTGGAATCGAGCGAGCTCATGTGAAACCCGATACCGGAACAAATGTTTCTGGCACCTGAAACCTCCCCGGATCCCCGTCAAATCAGAATTTGGCCCAAATCGATTTTTTTTTTTTTTTTTTAAATAAAGAGTTTTTATTCCCTCGTCCCGGTCCGCCCCCGGCTCCCACTTTCCCACAAAGCCAGCGGAATGAAATGAAGAGGTCTTGCTCGAAATGGTGTGCAGCGTTCTCTGCCAGGAAACATCATCCTGCCGGGGCTGTTTTTCGCTGAGGGCAACAGGAACCCCAACAGCTGGGACATAATGAAGCTTTCAGGCTCTTGTTCTCCCCTCGTGTAGCGCCGGCCCCGGTCTGCCTCCGCCAGATGTTCCCTGTTTCCCCTCCAAAAAGCTGGAGAGCTTCACTCTGATTGGAGGCTGATAGCTGGGTTAATTGTTCTGTGTGTGTGTGTGTGTGTGTGTGTGTGTGTGTGTGTGTGTGTGTGTGTGTGTGTGTGTGTGTGTGTGTGTGTGTGTGTGTGTGTTGGTGTGTGTGAGTGAGACAGGAGCTGCAGTTCTGCACTGGACTGGAGAAGACGGACGTGATGTCACTGATCCGTCTCTCGGTGGTGAAACAAAATGACACAGAGACGACTTGTTTTGAGTCCCCGAAGCAGGACGACAGCTCAGATTGTCCTCCACGTCAATTTGAGTGTGTGTGTGTGTGCGTGTGTGTGTGTGTGTGTGTGTGTGTGTGTGTGTGTGTGTGTGTGTGTGTGTGTGTGTGTTGGTGTGTGTGAGTGAGACAGGAGCTGCAGTTCTGCACTGGACTGGAGAAGACGGACGTGATGTCACTGATCCGTCTCTCGGTGGTGAAACAAAATGACACAGAGACGACTTGTTTTGAGTCCCCGAAGCAGGACGACAGCTCAGATTGTCCTCCACGTCAATTTGAGTGTGTGTGTGTGTGCGTGTGTGTGTGAGACACGGCGCAGATCGCAAACTGCCGAGTCGGCTCGTTTCGCAGAGAAGATTCAGCAGAACTCAAGCTGACAGTGATCACTTTTCTTTGGCTGAATCTTAAAGGTGCCCCCCGTGTGAGGCGTGGTCGTAGTACCGCCTCTGTGCACCGGGTGGCAACGGCGAGTCCACGCTGGTCCCAGTCCGGAGCTGCAGCGTTTTAATGAGGTTCCTGTTAATCACATGCTCCGATTGTTCGTTCGTTCGTCGCGTTGCAGACTAGCTGATGTGTTTTGGTTTTTTTTGTAATGAATGGAAATGGGATCTCTTCCTGTTGGACGGCCGGAAGTGGAACCGGATTCTAGTTTCGGCGCGGATGAACAAGCCTCGCCGGGGACCATCACCGTCACCAATCAATGCACAGCAGGGGTGCTCAACATCTGGCGAGCCACTGGAAACCCGGCTTCTATGGCAACGCGGCGTTCGCCATCCTCCCTCCACCCCCCGTCATTAGCTTACACCGCGGCCCCGGGCCTCATAACGCCGCCATGGCGAGGCAGTAAAGTGCGGCTCCACGATGGCTTTTTATTGGAGCAGCCCGCGGGCCGCCTGCTCGGAGCCCTCGCACACGGGAAATCACACATCCAACACCCCCCCCCCCCGCGTCAAACGTCATTTAATTTGGGCGATTTGGTGAATTGAAAAAGTGTGTTACAGTCGTTTTCTGGCTCGTGAAGGATTTGATCCTGAGCCACACACACACACACACACACACACACACACACACACACACACACACACACACACGACACATTTCCAGTATAACAGAATAACATCTGCACGAAAGGTGCGGGACAGAAGATGGAAGTTTTGGGCTTTTAATCGAATGTGCAGTCAAAAAGATTCTCCACAATGACTCAAATTATGTGGTTGTAATTACAAACAGATGGGAGCTTTTATCTGCACTTAAGGCGACTGTGTGCGCTAAATGCAGTGTGAACAAGAATAATTAAGAAGTTAAAGTCCTGTTTTTTTTTTCCTCGCCCCCCCCCCCCACACACACACACACACACATACACACGTATTGTGTTTAAATAATCAACACTATGATGTACATTTGTTTTAAATTAACTATATATATGGTTTGTTAGTTTGTTGTTTGGATGGATGGATGGATGGATGGTCTGTGTGTTATTTGGTTGGATGTTTTGTTGTTGTTGTTGTTGTTTCGGTTAAAAGAAATAAACTTTCCACTGTATTTTAAGCGTGATTTATTTTAGATTCATGACACACAAATTCAATTTATTTAAAGTCTGTGTTGTTCTTTCCATGAGACGTTTAGCTGGTAATTCAACAAAATCCAAATGTTAGTTAGTAAGATGAGGTTGTTTTAACATGCTGAAAACTTTGTAGTTTTTATAAGTGTGATCGTAGCTGAGAGTGAAAAAAAATTATATTTGTGCTGCATGACACAGTTCCACATTGTGAAATCAAAGAGGTTGAACTTATTTCTAACACTGGTTTTATCTGAAGACCTGATGTCTGCATCTCCTTCACCACTTCATATTTTCCATATTTCACTCTTCCCACTGGAGGAAATCAATCAGTCACTCAATCAACTTTATTTATAGAGCACTTTTTATACAATGGAGTAATACAAAGTGCTTTAACAAGATTTAGAAACGGTGCAAAGATAAAATATGAAATGAAATGCTTGTTTTCTTGTAAAACAACCGTTTCTATGAGACGTTTTTTTATTTTAAATCAGCCAATTAATAAAATTAAGAACAACACATAAGCATTGTTAAGAAATTGCATTTAATTATAGATTTTTTACCAGCCACGGGGGGGAGGGCAGGCCAACAGGAAGCCCAACTCAGATGTGGGCGGAGCTTCAACACCTGCTGACAGGTGAGAGGAAAGATGGCCGCCCACCTCTCTCACCTGGTGTCTGGCTGTTAAAACAAGAGTAAAGACAAAGGTGAGTGCGTTTTTGTTTGTAGATTATTAAACGGTGGATGAAAGTGTGATAAAGATATTTGCTTCACAAAAGGCTTTATGTCCCGATTCAATTCACTTTTCTTTCTCTTGAACTTATTTGGTAGCAAAAGCAGGGCGCATGGTTTTGTCTAACAACGTACGGTGGGCGGGGCTTTGCTGAACCGGAAGTGGAGACGTTGCGCTGTTCTGGTTGGAGTTCAGAGGGAAAAGGGAGAGAAAAGGAGAGGACAGATTGTCCTTCTCATATTTCATCAATGAAACCAGTAATTATTGTTTGTTTATTGTTTTTATTTATCATCCTTACATGTCTGTGGATTATTTATAAGCTCATTTTAAATTATCTCTGCTGAGGAAGAACCAGAAGTGCATCAAAACAGGACCTGATAAAATGGATTTTCCACTCTTGTAACTTGAAACAATATACAATCTCCAATTGTTCCCGTTTTTAAAGTAAATATTTTGTATTAAGTTCATACAGATCCTCGTCGCAGCTTCCCAGTATTTAAAAAAATCACCTGAGTGGCTATAAAAGTTTTATTGTGTGACAAACAAACTCAGATTTTGATATTTTCTTTCTTTTGAGATGAAGCTCAATCATTTTAACCACAATATTTAAAAAACAAACAAATGTGATGGAAACTAAAGAGCGACGATACAGACCACATGTTTGATTTTCTCTTTTAATTTGCTTGTTTCTATCATTTCACTTTAATATAGTTGTGTATAAATAATGCTGGTTATTGGTGCGTCTTTGGCTTTTCTAGCGTTTCACTTTATGTTTCATCGCAGATCAGTGAAAAAGTGAGAAAGTTTGTTGATAAAGTTTCACAAAGTGCAGCAAAACGTGAAACACGGCGAGAATCAAAGAGGAAAAGATGATTAACACACGGTTGATGCAACATGTATCCCAAATAATTCAATATAACAGACGAATGAGTGTATTGACTCATTTCTGACGATAAAATATTGTATATTTAGAATTATTTTTAAATTATTTAACGGAAAAACAGCTTCAAGTTGAACAATTATTATAATAAAATAACAAAAAAACAACTCCCTGATCCACCACGACCTGAAACAGACGAGAGCTCACCTCATATATGAAGTCAAAACTGCTTTGAAAACTGGTTTACAGTCGTGTTTGTAGTGAAGACGGACTAACCTGAGACCAAGACTTTAAGGGACCGAGACCTGAGAGGGAAAGAAATAAACATCCTAAATGATCTTTACGGGCTCTAATACTTCATGTTTTTAATGTAAAAGGATTTAATTCATACGCAAATCCGTCAGTTTCATCGTGTTTCTTGGCACTCGTGCAGGTTTGGAGCAAAAATATGAGGAAATGTGGAAGGAAACAAATAATGTGTGCGCAGTTCCGGTCTGCGGCCAGCAGAGGGCGTTGGACGCTGCTGTTGTGGGTCGCGTGAGCAGGGACGCCTCTTACAGGCTGAACAAGGGCAGGTTGATTCTGGTGGTTGTTTCTCACGTCGACGAGCAGTGGTTTGCCCCCTTTTTCGCCGCACAGCAAGAAGTGCGGGTTCGAATCCCGGCTGGAGCTTCAGCGTGTGGTTTGCATGTTTGGGTTTCTTCCAGTCCTCTGGCTGGTCGCTGTCTCAGCACCTGTTGCAGGTGTTTTTTAATTCCTTCTGCCTCGATTAAAAGACTGTCCGTTTCTGGCTAGACTCAAGTCTTTTAGCTTTAATTTCCAGCTCCTCGACTCTCTTCTTCCTCCTCTTCTCCAGCCTGCCTCTTTCCTCCTCCTCCTCCTCCTCCTCGGTTCGGCCGACAGAAGCAGAATTCCAGGTGGAGGCGACAAATCCAGATGTTTGCTTATCAGAGGTTTTCCCAGGGAGTCGATTGAGGACAAGTTAAAGATGCTGGGGATCAGACGGACGTCCCACGAGCAGCTTTTATCAATTTAAGGAGAGAGGAGAGAGAGCGAAAGAGAGAGAGAGAGAGAGAGAGAGAGAGAGGAGCTCCAGGCTCTGTGAACAGTCTCTCCATTGATTAAAACAGCGAGGTTTGCAATAAAGCGCACGGTGAAGCGTTTGCTTCCATATGGACCCTCCAACCCCGAGGCTGCTCTGGACACCAACCGGGCCTTTCTGTGAGCTCAAACCCCCCACACCTCCCTTCTCCTCCCCCCCTTTCTCCCTCCCCAGATGGTAAAAACAATTTTACCCCCCGCCACCCAAAACAACACCCCCCCCCCTCCCCCCCCCTCCCCCCAACAGTCTCTCTCTCCTTTGCAGCCACAAAGAGGCCTGGACAGGATTCAACTGTTTACTCCAGTAATTAACACACACACACACACACACACACACTATGGCAACAGCCATAAGCAGTGATGCTAAAATGAAAGTAGTGTGAACAAAAGGCCGAGACCGACGCGCCGGATCCACGGCGATGATCACCTCATAATTAGAGGAGACAAAGCTCGCTGCCTGTCTAGTGGCAAAACACTGTAATTACTGCCGTGACAGAAAATCAAAGGCTACTTTGTAAGCAGCAGGAAAAATTAACATTTCAGGGCCCGAAGCTGTACGTCCTGATTACAAACGTATTAAATCAATGCATTGCTAACTGCTGGACATAAATACCCCCCCCCCATCTCCATCCTCCTCCTCCCTCCCCTCCTCCTCCTCCTCCTGAAGGGGACGATAATTGCAAGGATGAGAAAAATAAATAAAAAGTGGGTTTCAGTTTCACGGGGAAGTGGTAGTGCTGATGGTAATGGAGGGATAATAGGAGGAAGGTGGAGTCCCTTTGTCTGGAGATCAAAGCCGGGTTTATTTCTGCGGTTTTATCGAATGCGGCCGTTCAGGAAAACGCGTCTCCTTCATCAATCTGCTTCAAATCTATAGTTTAATCTTCTAATCAAAGCTCGAGACAAAACTTTGGAGTAAAAAAAAAAACAAAGACTTGTCAAGCGATACTGCAAACGTCCGTTTTCCATACCTGCACAAAAGGTGCAACTTTTCTTTTATTCAGCACCTCAAATAGCTCTTCTTCGCATGCATGATTAAAAAAAACATGGCGGCCTTCATAGTGGCGTGATTCCCAGTCTGTCTTCTGGTTTTCTATTATATATTGATACGAATAACAGGTTTTCTCGACTTTTGTTCACGTTTAGAGGTCATTATTCTCTGCACAGTTGTCTGTGTGGTTTCATGAAGAAAAACAGCAACAGCGCCCCCCTGTGGCCCAACATAGTAACTACATCGCTGTCGATGTGTCTATTAACGCATTGGAAACACTTTTCTTTAACAGGCGCGGTGTCGTCACCTGAAAAGTCATCTTTAGCATGTAGCATTGCTGGTGTGCTTAGCATGTAGCATCGCTAGTGTGTTTAGCATGTAGCATTGCTGGTGTGTTTAGCACATAGCATTGCTGATGTGTTTAGCATGTAGCATTACTGGTGTGTTTTGCATGTAGCATCACTAATGTATTTAGCATGGAGCATCACTAATGTTTTTAGTCTGTAGCATTGCTGGTGTGTTTAGCACATAGCATCGCTAGTGTGTTTAGCATGTAGCATTGCTGGTGTGTTTAGCACATAGCATTGCTGATGTGTTTAGCATGTAGCATTACTGGTGTGTTTTGCATGTAGCATCACTAATGTATTTAGCATGGAGCATCACTAATGTTTTTAGTCTGTAGCATTGCTGGTGTGTTTAGCACATAGCATCGCTGATGTGTTTAGCATGCAGCATTGCTGGTGTGTTTAGCATGCAGCACAATCCAGAGTAATGAGTTAACCTACTGAGTGACATCAGGCTAAAATCTGCTGCTCCTGTTGTACGAACTTTCTTTCTGCTCCGCTTGATATTTTACCGGAACATAATTTACAGTCTGTCTTACTTTTGTCTTTCTCTCGCGATCTCCAAATCGCGAACATTGCTCGTGTTCTCTTGCGTAGCTGCGGGCAACGTTGCTGACATACGACGTCCCGTGATACTCACTGGGTCGTATCGACCAACTTTTCCACGAGTACTGGGTGCAGTATCGGACCTGATACTGGGATCAGTGCATTTCAGTCAAAATCATTGAATAATCGGTAGTTTAATGTATTAATTTTCCTCCTTCAGGCTGGAGACTCATAAGGCCCCGTTTACACGCTTTCATGTCAAAACGGAAAAAACTTCCGGGGCCTTTTGTTGGACCGTTTCTATGACAACGGTGCTCAGGGTCCCTGAGAGTGCAGCTCAGGAAAACCTCACTGAAGTAAAATTGGGAAAGATTGTGGCGTGAACCCGGGCCCGACGGCAGTTTGGCGGTGATTAAACCGCCGCGGCTCGTTTGGTTGGGCGGACGTCTCCCAGTTGGACGAGCGCCAGTTCGATTTCCCATCTCCACCTGTTCGCGTGTAGAAATGTCCTTGAGCGAGACGCTGAAGCCCGAACTGCTCCCAGTTGGGGGGACCGAGTGCCTCGCATGGCTCCGTGTGTGAACGGGTGAAACTGATTAACGGTGTAAAAGCTGCTCATTGCCAGGGGTGTTCAGTCCCGGGGCCTGTTTTAGAACCCTGACCCTTTTCCCACCTGGACGTTATCGGCCTTCGTTACAAGCTTCACCATGACGTCAACAGTATCTCTGTTTTCATGGCTGGCGAGGCACCGACTCCTCTGGACTCTGGATTTACATTGTAAGAAGTGAAAAGAGCTTCTGATTGACCTCCCGCTGCCTCAGCAGAGCTACGAACATCATGAAGGACAGCTCCCACCCTGGCTCTGACCTGTTTGACCTGCTGCCCTCAGGAAGGCGCTACAGCAGGGGCGTCAAACTGATTTCAGCTGAGGGGCCACATCCAACCTGATCTGACCTCTGGAGGGCCTGAACAAGTCAAACGGGACATATTAAACTGCAGATATGGACAAATGCAAAGTCT
>NW_027662199.1:60000-67580 GCF_963422515.1 Blennius ocellaris
TGCCCCCCCCCCGGAGTCTTATTTTGGAGAAACCACTGCCGGGTGGTTTCCTCCCGGCAGGTTCAAGTCTGCAGACGTTTTCATTACTTAAACAGGACGAGTGTGTGAGAACTGCAGGCAAGGCCACCCACAATAGAACACACACACACACACACACACACACACACACACACACACACACACACACACACACACACACACACACACACACACACAGAGAGACAGGACGCACCCATTTGCATTCAAAGTTGTGGTAAAATGGAGCCGAGCGCGGGATCCATCTATTGGGGGCAGATCTGAAGGTTGGGTTGCAGGTCGCATATGTTTGCCCTTGTATACTTCTGTCACATTGTGGTGTAACGGAGCCTCAGCTGCACGATGGCAGTTTTTAATGAAAAAGTGGGGGCCGCCGCATCCAGGTAAGACCCCTGGAGGTTGTATTCCCAGGGCTTTGTTATGTCCCACAATGAGGCCGTGTGGACACACACACACACACACGCACACACACACACACACACACACACACGCAACAATGATGGCTGCAGCAGCACCCTGACAAACACTCATGTATTTCCCTATAAAAAGCAAATTTGGGCCGTATCCTTGATCATGTGAAAGAGCCTCCATCAGACAATACATATTAAATGCCTCCACAACTTCCATCAAGTATAGGAGGAAACATCTGAGGTTATTAAATTTCCCGACCACATGCGTCTTTGAAAAGTGAAAGAAGAAATCTTGGTATTTTTTATTTATTTATGTTTTTTTTATTTTTTTTTTAGGTGGAATAAAAAATATTATACAAAAATAATTAAAAAAAAACGAAAAAGCTGGAGCGAGACATTTGGGAGTTCTTTGTGGGCTGCATGCGGATCAAGGCCGGCGGTCGCTCGGTCCTGCTCTGATTAACTGAAACTCCGGCAAATCAAAAAAAAAAGGAAAGAAATGCGGCCCCCCCCTTTTCAAAGGCGCTCGTCATTTTTTGTTCGACGTTAAATGGCTTCAATGGCGGCGAGCGTGCGGAGGAAATGAGCCTCGGACTCGCGAGGCTCCCGGCGTGAACCGGCGCGTCGTTTACCGCCGCCGCACGGCGTGGAACCGCAGGGACATGAGATTATAGATTACTGAGAAAAAATACTCCAGATGAAGCACACTTCAGGTCTTAATCAAAGCTCCACAAGTGGATTTCATTGTGTCGTCGCCTGGATCCACTCACATCGTTTGCGTTACTATTAATTTGTTCCCGACGTGTCAAATCGTACGCAAACGAAATACTGAAACATACAGAAAAAACCTATTTATACTCATTTCAATCTATATATCTATATCTATATCTATTCTATCTATATATGTCTGTATATATGTATGTAAATATACAGTATATATATATATTGGTGCTGTCAAAAATAACGCGTTAATTGAATTAACTGATTTGAAACGCTTAAAAAATTGCCTTAAATACAGCCTCTGTGTGTTGAGTTGACATTAATTTTGTGGTTTTTCCTGAATAAATATCCATTAAAAGCTTCAGTCTTCAGTTGGAAAACTGAGGAAATGGTGCAATGAATTAGTTAATTTTTTTTAATCAATTGACAGCACTAATATATATATATATATATATCTCGAGCAGTATTTTTAAATACCTGTACTTTTATGAGGACTTTCTTCTCAGTGTGTTAAAATCCACATCATGTAATTTACCTTGAACTTAAAATGAAGAAATAAAGAATCAGAAATGTATCAGTGTGATTTAAGAAGTCATTTTGGGGTTTTTTTCATCGCCTTTTATCAAATACGGCTTTTGTCAGACACTCCGAGGTGAGACGAGCCAGAGGAAACAAAAAGCACAAAAAAAAAAAGATCTTAACTCTTCCACCAGTCTTTACTTTCTTCGGTACTTTCACTGCCGGCTTGATTCTACTTGCTTCAGTATGACACACGAGCCTGAACCATCATGACTTCTTTCACACAACAAAGGTCAGAGGCATCGCTTACAGAAAAAGAGAAAGACACACACACACACACACACACACACACACAGACACACACACTTATTGAGCCGCGTTCAGACTTTCCGTTGATTGGTGTGATGAATATTTCAGCTGACAAACAGGCCACCTGACACTCTGCACACACACACACACACACACACACACACACACACACACACACACACACACACACACACACACACACACACACACACACACACACACACACTCCGTGGGGTTCCCAGGTATTTTTTTATTGGCCTCGTTTAAGGTTTCAAATTAAAACACATTATTTCCGAAAACGACGTCCTTCTACAGCGACATGGCAGAAACCTTGAAAATGAGGTCGTGAGCATGCCCCGCCACTAGTGGGTGCCGTTTGTTGTTTTTGTAGACGTTGTTGTAATCAACGACGTTAAGCACACAGACATCGGCACCGAGTTGGATTGTTATTTACGGCGACTCTCAAAATACAACGATCAAGTGCCATCAGGTAAATAGGGACCGATGGGAGGCGTGTCGCTCTACTGAGCACGTGCAGAACGACTCCTCGCTACGACCAGGAAAGTTGTGTTTCCCTCGGTCTCCGTGGAGATTTTGTGAGTATATTTCACTTGAAATATCGCTGTGTCTTTCTACTCTCTCGGTTCTTTCCTGCAGAATCTCACTGTGGAACTTTTGTGAAGCAGGACGTTTGCACCATGTTTGTTTGTTTGTTTGTAGCGGGTTCATTTTATTCATCCCGTCCCAAGATTCCAACTGTAGATGAAATACAAACGACGCAAATATATTAAACCCTCTAAAATCCGGTCGATTTCACTGCGTTGCTGTACTTTTGATTTAACTTAATTAACTTAATTTTCTTTTTTATGTATTATTTTTCTATTTGTTTCTTAATGTATTGTTTTTATAGCTTTGTTGTAAAGCACTTTGGGTACCACTGGGTTATTGTATAGGGCTATACAAATAAAATTTGATTTGATTTTGATTTGATTTGATTTAACTTCACTAATGTTGTACATCACGCCAATGAATACCTTAAATGCAGGTAGTAATTATGACGTTTCTATGTTTTTACTGCAGCATTTTTGCAAAGCAGCACTATTGTAACAAGAGTGAATTTCAGGAGCCTAAATTTGTGCGCTTGACCTCATTTCGCTTGTGTTTCTGTAATTCAGTCGCAGTGGTAAATCCCGGAAGGTCTTATTTTAACTTCGGTGTGACGGCGTGTCCTGGAAAACAAGCAGTTATTAGTTTTGTATTCGCGTGTCTGTCCTTTAATCGTCTCCTGTTTGACCTAATATCGCAGTTTTCACAAACGATTTCAGTATTTGTAATGCGACACACACAGCCCTGAAGCGAAAGGCCTCCTTTTAATTGCATCTCCGTTTCAAAACAGTTTCGCATTTACACAGTGACGTTTAAAAAAAAAAAACAACGTCTGTTGTCATGGAAACTACAGAAACACTGAAAAGGATGTCGAGTGACGTCATTTGTTTGGGAAAAGTCCTGTTTTCTCCCCTTTTGCCATGAAATCTAAGTTAGAATCCCAATTTTATTTTTTTTTCGAAAAGTGGCGTTTTGTCGGAGTCGGTGCTTTCGAAAAATCGCTCTGAGCGAACACCCGAAGCGCTTTAAGGCTGTTTGAGACGCTGCCACCAGGTTATTGTGGCAAAAAGTACGTTTCAGTCTTAAGTACATTTGAGGAAAGCCTATACACACACACACACACACACACACACACACACACACACACACACACACACACACACACACACACACACACACACACACACACACACCTCTTGCATTTAATAGTCACTTGACCACGGAGTGGAGCCGGAGCCGGTGCAGCACAGGTGAAGCAGCGGCGGGTTATTTATTTATGTGAGCCGGCGCTCGCATGCGGCCTCAATGGAAGGAGACGCGGCCCGTAAATTCCTGCACGGCGCCGATGAGCAGGTCAAGAAGGCGCCGATATTTCCTCTTTATTGGAAACAACAGAAACGACATGCGGCCATAAAAAAAAAAAAGGGGGGGGGAGCTCAGAGGTGAGGAAGCGAGCTCAGAGGTAGTCACACAATCCCCCCCCCCCCCCCCCTTCCTTCCTCCTTCCTCCTTCCTCCTTCCCCCCCCGTCGCTCGCAAACTCCCCGTGCTTCATCACAGGTCAGCGCCGAGATGAACTTTGAAGGAGGATGTAACAAATGATCGCAGCTTCGTGGGCGACTCGTGCCGTCACCCCTCCGCACACCCTGACCTCAATTTGGAGGCGGTGCCGCGGGAGCCCCCGTCGCGGGGTGGCGGTATCGATCTGAGCCGGGGGGGGGGGGGGCGCGTGCCAGCATCAATAAACAACAAACGTTCGGGCCTCAAGGCCGAGGAGACACGGCTCTATTTCAGCCAGAGGCTTCGCCGTGGGGCACCCGAGCTGGACACCCCCCCCCCACCCCCTTGAGCACCTCCTATCTGGCCTGGATCTGTGCAGGCAGTGCAGGCCTCGCCCACCGGGGGCGCCAGTGAGTTTCAGGGAATTCCGTTTTCGCTTTGTCGTCGGCAAAGAATAATGTATGTGTGTGTACAATGTATTGTATTGTATGTATGTATTGAAGTGAGGAAAGTCTGTCACCCCCCCCCCCCCCCCCATCACTTGCTTGCTTCGTCTTTTTAGCAAATTTTATTTCCTGTACGAGCTTTTCTTTTAGCCCGTACAGGCGATTCAGAGATTCTCCCTTCATGACGTCATGCGTGAAAAAGAGCTCCGACCGCTGAAATTACTAGAGGGGGCCATTTTTTTTTTCTCCCAGAGAGCAGCGTGAAGTAGGCGTGGACATACGCCGCATTGGTATTTAAAGTGTCCCTGAAATAATTCTATTAAAATACACCAGTATTTAGCATTATTTTCCCCCTTTCGAATGATATATGACACACCAATGACAATCACACCACTATCTTGCTCTTGAGCGCCGAACGTCTAAATATGCCTTTAAATCTCCCGCCCTGTGAATCTGACCTAGTTTTCCCAACTTGCCGTAGTTTTGCGCTGTGACGTATGAGGGGTTATTTACTTCCGCCCACAACAGCTGATCGTAACGTCTTGTTTACATGTGCTCTGCATTATCGCGTTATTTAGCAGTTTTTTAGAGCCATGCCTAAGCGTTGTGTTGCGGCTGGGTGTTCCCAAATGCCCAGTCCGTCTGTAAGTGTCCATAAATTCCCAAAAGATCAAACTTTGAGGAGATTATGGACAAAACAAGTGCAGCGCACTCGCTCCAACTGGACACCAACAGAGGCCTCCTATCTCTGCAGTCAACATTTCACAGATGACTGTTACGAAACAGCACCCGCAATCCGAGAGTCACTTGGTTTTGCTGTGAAGAGGAAACGTATCCTGAAACCTGGTTCTGTCCCCACCATTTTTAAACGGCTTTTTAACGGATTTTTAAACCCAACCTTCAGTAAGTCTTTTTAAAACCTGCTAAAACTTAAGACAAATAGACCAATAAACTTTGCAAAACACCCACTCTGACACAAGGGTAAATACCCGGTCACACACAATATGTGCACACGGGTAAATACCCGGTCACGCACAATATGTGCACACGGGTAAATACCCGGTCACGCACAATATGTGCACACGGGTAAATACCCGGTCACGCACAATATGTGCACACGGGTAAATACCCGGTCACGCACAATATGTGCACACGGGTAAATACCCGGTCACGCACAATATGTACTCACGGGTAAATACCCGGTCACGCACAATATGTACTCACGGCTCAAACATGTATGGTTGAACGCCTTGATTTTCTTCTAATTCTTCCTCCGATGATTCCTCTCCTTCATCTTCGTCCAAAACCAACGATACGTCACTTAAATCTTCGCTAACATCGCTCCTAGGTGCTTCTGTATCGCCAAACCCCTCCATTCTTCAATCAGCTGATGTTGTTTTGGCTGGGACATATAACCCCTCGTACGTCATATCCGGTCTAGCTCAGGCGGCTCACATTTATGGCCCGCAAATATACCGTCGTCTGCTGCATCATGTAAAGTCAATTAAAAGGGTCGGAATTCGGACTTTTATCTGGGAATGTTATATACCTTTCGAAAGCATATTTATTCTTCTTTCTAAAGATGAAATATGATAAACATTTCAGGGACACTTTAAAGGTACAGACACGGAAACAGCCTGTTCTCAGCAGAGCTCAGTAGAGGAACTTTTAGACTGAAGGAGATTCAGGATTTGGGGGGAAAAACACTTTGAATACATTGGGGTTTTTTTGTACCTCTGAGACACATGTGAAACTGTAAAAAAAACCTTTAAAATAAGCTTCAACATACAGGAGTCCAGCTGTTGACGATATATGAACACACACCATATTTTCTTTCTCAAATTAAAAACATTTAAGGCCTTGCGTGTGGCAACATATCAAACTTTCCTCGCGTTTCGGGGGTCCTTTTAACTCTGTTTCCATGGAAACCAAGTTAAATGAAGACACTTGTACCCCACCCCAGTGCAAACGAGGGAAAATGCAACTTTTAGAAAAGGCAACTTTTAGAAAACGCGCAGACTCAATGGAAACGGGGGGAAATGTAATGTTTCTAAAATGTTTTTATTGCCTCAGCTGTAGTTAAATACTGTCGTCGTTCTGCACATGACAACAACAGTATTTCTGTGACGACTCCTCGGTCCATATTCTCCTGGACTTGGTAGTTTTATTTTGACAGTCACCGTTAAAAAAACAACTTGGTCGTCCCTCCTCGAGAATAATCTGTCGATGTTCAAAAGCGAAGCAGTTCTGACGGGTTCAGTCAACATTGTCTTAACAGGAGCCGATCCTCATTAAAAAAAAAAAAAAAAAAAAAAAAAACCCTGCATGAGGGTAAATAAGGCCTCAAACCACCACCTCGCCCATTTTTCTGCCCTGAATAATTACCCTGAAAGTTAAAGGAGCGGCGAGAGCTCCCGTCCAGAGGTCAATAATCGGCGAAGGGGGGGGGGATCGATGTCTAACGAGCAGACAAACAGCATTTCCAGATCTTCTATATCAGCATTACAGTGAGAGACGACGCTGCTGACCGAGGCTCATTGATCAATAAACACAACAAGCCAGCCAATACATCTGACATGGACTAATGAAATAATAATCATGTGGGGGGGCGAGGAAGAGGAAGAGGACGAGGAAGAGGACGCCAGGGCAGAGGCGCTTCTGCCACAAACCAAGCTTAAAGTCCTAGTGAAATGGAAATTCGACCTCCAAAACACTCTGGCTGTCGCTTCTAGGGACATTATTTATGCTAACTGGCCGAAGGGTAAAATGTTAAAACACGGCAATCTGCGAGAAAATAGCCGATAAACAGCGGTATTTTCGCTGCTGGGCGGAGCTTCTGACAATAATAGAGTGATGTCACTAGATGTGCACACGCCCAAGTTGTGTTTCCATTATGGAGGATCAGAGTTTTGACGACGAAGAGGCTGAATTTAACGATATTTCATCATCATCATCATTTCAAACCCAGTGATTGATGAAGAAGACACAGAATGTGTCGTTCTGCCATCGGTGACCCCGTCTGGAACATGTTTGAG
>NW_027662198.1:0-1000 GCF_963422515.1 Blennius ocellaris
CCCACAGACCAACCGACCCACAGACCAACCGGCCCACAGACCAACTGGCCCACAGACCAACCGACCCACAGACCAACCGCCCACAGACCAACCGACCCACAGACCAACCGACCCACAGACCAACCGACCCACAGATCAACCGACCCACAGACCAACCGACCCACAGACCAACTGACCCACAGACCAACCGACCCACAGACCAACCGACCCACAGACCAACCGACCCACAGACCAACTGACCCACAGACCAACCGACCCACAGACCAACCGACCCACAGACCAACCGACCCACAGACCACCTGACCCACAGACCAACCGACCCACAGACCAACCGACCCACAGACCAACCGACCCACAGACCAACCGACCCACAGACCAACTGACCCACAGACAAACCGACCCACAGACCAACCGGCCACAGACCAACCGACCCACAGACCAACCGACCCACAGACCAACTGACCCACAGACCAACCGACCCACAGACCAACTGACCCACAGACCAACTGACCCACAGACCAACCGACCCACAGACCAACTGACCCACAGACCAACCGACCCACAGACCAACCGGCCCACAGACCAACTGGCCCACAGACCAACCGGCCCACAGACCAACCGACCCACAGACCAACCGACCCACAGACCAACTGACCCACAGACCAACCGACCCACAGACCAACCGACCCACAGACCAACCGACCCACAGACCAACCGACCCACAGACCAACCGACCCACAGACCAACCGACCCACAGACCAACTGACCCACAGAC
Organism: Blennius ocellaris; assembly: GCF_963422515.1. Taxonomy (NCBI): domain Eukaryota; kingdom Metazoa; phylum Chordata; class Actinopteri; order Blenniiformes; family Blenniidae; genus Blennius; species Blennius ocellaris. The sequence goes on from NW_027662198.1 coordinate 776, forward strand.
CAACTGACCCACAGACCAACCGACCCACAGACCAACCGACCCACAGACCAACCGACCCACAGACCAACCGACCCACAGACCAACCGGCCCACAGACCAACTGACCCACAGACCAACTGACCCACAGACCAACCGACCCACAGACCAACTGACCCACAGACCAACTGACCCACAGACCAACCGGCCCACAGACCAACCGGCCCACAGACCAACTGGCCCACAGACC
>NW_027662197.1:0-10000 GCF_963422515.1 Blennius ocellaris
GAGAGAGACGGGTGGCTGAGAGAGAGAGACGGGTGGCTGAGAGAGAGAGACGGGTGGCTGAGAGAGACGGGTGGCTGAGAGAGAGACGGGTGGCTGAGAGAGAGAGACGGGTGGCTGAGAGAGTGAGACGGGTGGCTGAGAGAGAGACGGGTGGCTGAGAGAGAGACGGGTGGCTGAGAGAGAGACGGGTGGCTGAGAGCATGAGACGGGTGGCTGAGAGAGAGACGGGTGGCTGAGAGAGAGAGACGGGTGGCTGAGAGAGAGACGGGTGGCTGAGAGAGTGAGACGGGTGGCTGAGAGAGAGAGACGGGTGGCTGAGAGAGAGACGGGTGGCTGAGAGCATGAGACGGGTGGCTGAGAGAGAGACGGGTGGCTGAGAGAGAGAGACGGGTGGCTGAGAGAGAGACGGGTGGCTGAGAGAGTGAGACGGGTGGCTGAGAGAGAGACGGGTGGCTGAGAGAGAGAGACGGGTGGCTGAGAGAGAGACGGGTGGCTGAGAGAGTGAGACGGGTGGCTGAGACAGAGACGGGTGGCTGAGAGAGAGACGGGTGGCTGAGAGAGAGACGGGTGGCTGAGAGCGTGAGACGGGTGGCTGAGAGAGAGACGGGTGGCGGCTGAGAGAGAGACGGGTGGCGGCTGAGAGAGAGAGACGGGTGGCTGAGAGAGAGACGGGTGGCTGAGAGCGTGAGACGGGTGGCGGCTGAGAGAGAGACGGGTGGCGGCTGAGACAGAGAGACGGGTGGCTGAGAGAGAGACGGGTGGCTGAGAGCGTGAGACGGGTGGCGGCTGAGAGAGAGACGGGTGGCTGAGAGAGAGAGACGGGTGGCTGAGAGAGAGAGACGGGTGGCTGAGAGAGAGACGGGTGGCTGAGAGAGTGAGACGGGTGGCGGCTGAGAGAGAGACGGGTGGCTGAGAGCGTGAGACGGGTGGCGGCTGAGAGAGAGACGGGTGGCTGAGAGAGAGAGACGGGTGGCTGAGAGCGAGACGGGTGGCTGAGAGCGTGAGACGGGTGGCGGCTGAGAGAGAGACGGGTGGCTGAGAGAGAGAGACGGGTGGCTGAGCGTGAGACGGGTGGCTGAGAGAGAGACGGGTGGCTGAGAGAGACGGGTGGCTGAGAGAGAGACGGGTACCTGTGGTGTCCACTGTACTTGGCTCCTCGGACGTGTCCCACTCCTCTGCAGCCTGCAGTTGGACAAACTCCCTGAGACGGCGACGACCAACCTGTCTCACACACACAGTGAGACAACTCTCAGGAGACATGACCCGTCTATCTCTGTCTCTCTCACCTGTCTCTCTCTCTCTCTGTCTTACCTCTCTCTCTGTCTCCCCTCTCGCTCTGTCTCACCTGTTTCTCTCTCTGTCTCACCTCTCTCTCTGTCTCACCTGTTTCTCTCTCTGTCTCACCTGTCTCTCTGTCTCACCTCTCTCTCTGTCTCACCTCTCTCTCGCTCTGTCTCACCTGTCTCTCTCTCTGTCTCACCTGTCTCTCTCTGTCTCACCTCTCGCTCGTTCTCACCTGTCTCTCTCTCTGTCTCACCTCTCTCTGTCTCAACTGTCTCTCTCTGTCTCACCTCTCTCTCGCTCTGTCTCACCTCTCTCTCTCGCTCTGTCTCACCTCTCGCTCTGTCTCACCTCTCTCTCTCTCTGTCTCACCTCTCTCTCTCTCTCTGTCTCACCTCTCTCTCGCTCTGTCTCACCTCTCTCTCTCTCTCTGTCTCACCTCTCTCTCTCTCTCTGTCTCACCTCTCTCTCTCTGTCTCACCTCTCTCTCTCTGTCTCACCTCTCTCTCGCTCTGTCTCACCTCTCTCTCTCTCTGTCTCACCTCTCTCTCTCTCTCTGTCTCACCTCTCTCTCTCTGTCTCACCTCTCTCTCGCTCTGTCTCACCTCTCTCTCTCTGTCTCACCTCTCTCTCTCTCTGTCTCACCTCTCTCTCTCTGTCTCACCTCTCTCTCGCTCTGTCTCACCTCTCTCTCTCTCTCTGTCTCACCTCTCTCTCTGTCTCACCTGTTTCTCTCTCTGTCTCACCTCTCTCTCTGTCTCACCTCTCTCTCTGTCTCACCTGTTTCTCTCTCTGTCTCACCTCTCGCTCTGTCTCACCTCTCGCTCTGTCTCACCTCTCGCTCTGTCTCACCTGTCTGTCTCACCTGGGGGGGGCTCCAGGGGGTGTCCGGTCCGTTGGCACCAGCCGACAGGATGAAGGTCACAGAGGTCGGCGTCACACCAGAGGTCAAAGGTCGTGGGCCAGCCGTCGTAGTGGATCTGCAACACAGCTGGTTAGACCAGCAGCAGCTGATGACATCACGACCTGCCAGTGACATCACACCTTCAGCCGGTGGTCCTGGCTGTCGGTCACCGTGGCGACGCGGACCAGCCTGGGGTTCCGGAGGTCCACCGCCTCCAGACGCTGGCCCGCCCGGAACCGCTGCGGAGCGCTCTGATTGGACACGGACAGCTGTCAATCACCGGGCCCCGCCCCCACCCCTCACTGGCCCCGCCCCCACTGGCCCTGCCCCCTCACCGGCGTGAAGGCGGATGACGGCGCGGCGCTGGACTCCGCCTCCTGCAGATACTCCGCCCAGACAAACTGCTCAGGGTTTGGATGACCTGCAACACAGTTCCTGTGGTACTACTGCAAGGTACTACTGCAAGGCAGCCCTGCAAGGTACTACTGCAAGGTACTACTGCAAGGCAGCCCTGCAAGGTACTACTGCAAGGTACTACTGCAAGGCAGCCCTGCAAGGTACTACTGCAAGGTACTACTGCAAGGTACTACTGCAAGGTACTACTGCAAGGCAGCACTGCAAGGTACTACTGCAAGGCAGCACTGCAAGGCAGCACTGCAAGGTACTACTGCAAGGTACGAGGAGGAGGAGCAGGAGGAGCAGGAGGTACCATGAGGAGGAGCAGGAGCAGGAGCAGGAGGAGGAGGAGGAGGAGGAGGAGGAGGAGGAGGAGGAGGAGGAGGAGGTACCATGAGGAGCAGTCAGAGGTCGTCCTTGTTCTTCACACCAACCAACAGGATGAATGTAGGAACTGCTGCTGTCACACCTGGAGGGAGAGTCACCTGGTCACCAGGGACACCCAGTAGCCCCCCCCCCCCCCCCCCCCCCCCGAGTAGTCCCCCCCCAGTAGTCCCCCACCCCCAGTAGTCGTCCCCCCCTCACCAGTAGTCGCCCCCCCGTCCCCCCCTCACCAGTAGTCGTAGGACTCGTCCCAGTTGTCAAAGTGCACCAGGACGTGATCGTCCATCACGGCGGCGACTGAAGCGACACAGACGAGTCCCGGGTTCTTCTTGTCCACCGCCTCCAGCTTCATCCCCACTGAGAACACACTCTGAGGGACAGACAGGGAGAGGGACACACGGTCAGAGAGACAGATAGGGAGAGGGACACACGGTCAGAGAGACAGACGGGTCAGAGAGGACAGACGGTCAGAGAGACAGACGGTCAGAGGGACAGACGGTCAGAGAGACAGACAGACGGTCAGAGAGACAGACAGACGGTCAGAGAGAGAAACAGACAGTCAGAGAGACAGACGGTCAGAGAGACAGACGGTCAGAGAGAGAGACAGACGGTCAGAGAGACAGACGGTCAGAGAGAGAGACAGACGGTCAGAGAGACAGACGGTCAGAGAGACAGACAGACGGTCAGAGAGACAGACAGACGGTCAGAGAGAGAGACAGACGGTCAGAGAGAGAGACGGTCAGAGAGACAGACGGTCAGAGAGAGAGACAGACGGTCAGAGAGAGAGACGGTCAGAGAGACAGACAGACGGTCAGAGAGACAGACAGTCAGAGAGAGAGACAGACGGTCAGAGAGACAGACGGTCAGAGAGAGAGACAGACGGTCAGAGAGACAGACAGACGGTCAGAGAGACAGACGGGTCAGAGAGACAGACGGTCAGAGAGACAGACGGTCAGAGAGACAGATGGTCAGAGAGACAGACGGGTCAGAGAGACAGACAGTCAGAGAGACAGACGGGTCAGAGAGGACAGACGGTCAGAGAGAGAGACGGGTCAGAGAGGACAGACGGTCAGAGAGACAGACGGGTCAGAGAGACAGACGGTCAGAGAGACAGACAGGTCAGAGAGACAGACGGTCAGAGAGACAGACGGTCAGAGAGACAGACGGTCAGAGAGGCAGACAGTCAGAGAGGACAGGAGACAGGTGAGGACAGGAGACAGGTGAGGACTGACTGCAGGGCGACAGGTGAACAGGGGGGGCGGAGCCGCACAGGAGCCGGTGGACTGGAGGTAAGACGGCCAATCGAAGTCCGTCTCACTGAGACCTGGAGACAGGAAGGACAGGGGGACGGAGACAGGACAGACAGGGGGCCGGGGACGCAGGACGGACAGGGGGACAGTGTGAGTGAGACAGGTGTGTGAGCCTCCTCAGAGGGACCACCTGAGCTCACCTCTGGGTGGGCGGAGCTTCAGGTGGTGCTCCTCACCTCTGGGTGGGCGGAGCTTCAGGTGGTGCTCCTCACCTCTGGGTGGGCGGAGCTTCAGGTGGTGCTCCTCACCTCTGGGTGGGTGGAGCTTCAGGTGGTGCTCCTGACACCAGCCGGCCGGACGGATTCCTGCTGAGTCGGCGTTTACCCAGAAGTCATAGCTCTCCGAGTAGCCGTCGATGTGGAGACGCAGCCGGCAGCCAATCACCTGCCAGAGACACCAGACGTCCTGAACGGGGGACGTCGTCCCCCCCCCTCCCCCCCTCCCAGAGGAAACACTGCACATCCACTCCTCTTGTAATCTGATTACTTTCCTGTGTGTCTTTAGGACGAGCATGAGAATACATGGTCCTCTGTGTGTGTGTGTGTGTGTGTGTGTGTGTGTGTGTGTGTGTGTGTGTGTGTGTGTGTGTGTGTGTGTGTGTGTGTGTGTGTGTGTGTGTGTGTGTGTGTGTGTGTGTGTGTGTGTACCTCAGCCACACTCAGCACACAGCACCAGGACGGGTGTGTCGGGTCGATTCCCTCCAGCTTCATCCCAACTTTAAACCCTGGCTTCACTCTGGGGAAGGACTGGGACTGAGAGACAGACGGGTAGAGAGACAGACGGGTAGAGAGGCAGACGGGTAGAGAGACAGAGAGACAGACGGATAGAGAGACAGAGAGACAGACAGGTAGAGAGACAGACGGATAGAGAGACAGAGAGACAGACGGATAGAGAGACAGAGAGATAGACGGATAGAGAGACAGAGAGACAGACGGATAGAGAGACAGAGAGATAGACAGGTAGAGAGACAGACGGGTAGAGAGACAGACGGGTAGAGAGACAGACGGATAGAGAGACAGAGAGACAGACGGATAGAGAGACAGAGAGATAGACAGGTAGAGAGACAGACGGGTAGAGAGACAGACGGGTAGAGAGACAGACGGGTAGAGAGACAGACGGATAGAGAGACAGAGAGACAGACGGGTAGAGAGACAGACGGGTAGAGAGACAGACGGGTAGAGAGGCAGACGGGTAGAGAGACAGAGAGACAGACGGATAGAGAGACAGAGAGACAGACAGGTAGAGAGACAGACGGATAGAGAGACAGAGAGACAGACGGATAGAGAGACAGAGAGACAGACGGATAGAGAGACAGAGAGACAGACGGATAGAGAGACAGAGAGATAGACAGGTAGAGAGACAGACGGGTAGAGAGACAGACGGGTAGAGAGACAGACGGATAGAGAGACAGAGAGACAGACGGATAGAGAGACAGAGAGATAGACAGGTAGAGAGACAGACGGGTAGAGAGACAGACGGGTAGAGAGACAGACGGGTAGAGAGACAGACGGATAGAGAGACAGAGAGACAGACGGGTAGAGAGACAGACGGGTAGAGAGACAGACGGGTAGAGAGACAGACAGGTAGAGAGACAGACGGATAGAGAGACAGAGAGACAGACGGATAGAGAGACAGAGAGATAGACGGATAGAGAGACAGAGAGATAGACAGGTAGAGAGACAGACGGGTAGAGAGACAGACGGGTAGAGAGATAGACGGGTAGAGAGACAGACGGATAGAGAGACAGAGAGACAGACGGATAGAGAGACATAGAGATAGACAGGTAGAGAGACAGACGGGTAGAGAGACAGACGGATAGAGAGACATAGAGATAGACAGGTAGAGAGACAGACGGGTAGAGAGACAGACGGGTAGACAGACAGACGGGTAGAGAGATAGACGGGTAGAGAGACAGAGAGATAGACAGGTAGAGAGACAGACGGGTAGAGAGACAGACGGGTAGAGAGACAGACGGATAGAGAGACAGAGAGATAGACAGGTAGAGAGACAGACAGGTAGAGAGACAGAGAGATAGACAGGTAGAGAGACAGACGGGTAGAGAGACAGACGGGTAGAGAGACAGACGGATAGAGAGACAGAGAGATAGACAGGTAGAGAGACAGACGGGTAGAGAGACAGACGGGTAGAGAGACAGACGGGTAGAGAGACAGACGGATAGAGAGACAGAGAGATGGACAGGTAGAGAGACAGACGGATAGAGAGACAGAGAGATAGACAGGTAGAGAGACAGACGGGTAGAGAGACAGACAGGTAGAGAGACAGACGGGTAGAGAGACAGACAGAGAAAGACAAATAATTCTAATAAACATCTATAGAACTAGAACTGTTTAGATCTTCAAAACGTGTGTGTGTGTGTGTGTGTGTGTGTGTGTGTGTGTGTGTGTGTGTGTGTGTGTGTGTGTGTGTGTGTGTGTGTGTGTGTGTGTGTGTGTTCACCACAGTGAAGGTGGAGGTGGGGGCCGCCTCGGCGTTCTGGTGTCTCAGGTACTGTTGCCATGACCACGACCGCCGCCGCACGCTCACTGAGGACCAGACGTGGGCCAATCAGAGCCGCTCTGAGCCGTCGGCCAATGAAGAGGCAGGACAGGAGCAGGTGTTTGTTACCTGTAGTGAATCTGTTGTTCATGTCCAGGACCTTCCAGGACCTTCCAGGACCTTCCAGGACCTCCACCTGTGGACCAATCAGAGTCACTTTATAAAGACTGAACCACGCCTGATGGTCGCCTCACTGTTACCATGGAAACCAAGCTCTGTAATGAAGGGTGACGTAGTGTTGGTGGTGACGTAGTGTTAGTGGTGACGGTGTGACGTAGTGTTGACGGTGTGACGTAGTGTTGGTGGTGACGTAGTGTTGGTGGTGGGGGTGTGACGTAGTGTTGACGGTGTGACGTAGTGTTAGTGGTGACGTAGTGTTAGTGGTGACGGTGTGACGTAGTGTTGACGGTGTGACGTAGTGTTAGTGATGACGTAGTGTTAGTGATGACGTAGTGTTAGTGGTGACGGTGTGACGTAGTGTTGACGGTGTGACGTAGTGTTAGTGGTGACGTAGTGTTAGTGGTGACGGTGTGACGTAGTGTTGACGGTGTGACGTAGTGTTGGTGGTGACGTAGTGTTGGTGGTGGGGGTGTGACGTAGTGTTGACGGTGTGACGTAGTGTTAGTGGTGACGTAGTGTTAGTGGTGACGGTGTGACGTAGTGTTGACGGTGTGACGTAGTGTTAGTGGTGACGGTGTGACGTAGTGGCGGTGTGACGTAGTGTTAGTGATGACGTAGTGTTAGTGGTGACGGTGTGACGTAGTGTTGACGGTGTGACGTAGTGTTAGTGGTGACGTAGTGTTAGTGGTGACGGTGTGACGTAGTGTTGACGGTGTGACGTAGTGTTAGTGGTGACGTAGTGTTAGTGGTGACGGTGTGACGTAGTGTTGACGGTGTGACGTAGTGTTAGTGATGACGTAGTGTTAGTGGTGACGGTGTGACGTAGTGTTGACGGTGTGACGTAGTGTTAGTGGTGACGTAGTGTTAGTGGTGACGTAGTGTTAGTGGTGACGGTGTGACGTAGTGTTGACGGTGTGACGTAGTGTTAGTGGTGACGGTGTGACGTAGTGGCGGTGTGACGTAGTGTTAGTGATGACGGTGTGACGTAGTGTTGACGGTGTGACGTAGTGTTAGTGGTGACGGTGTGACGTAGTGTTGACGGTGTGACGTAGTGTTAGTGGTGACGGTGTGACGTAGTGTTGACGGTGTGACGTAGTGTTAGTGGTGACGGTGTGACATAGTGTTAGTGGTGACGTAGTGTTGGTGGTGACGGTGTGACGTAGTGACGGTGTGACGTAGGTGTTGACGGTGTGACGAAGTGTTGACGGTGACGTAGTGATGGTGTGACGTAGTGACGTAGTGGCGGTGTGACGTAGTGATGGTGTGAAGTAGTGACGTAGTGTTAGTGGTGACGGTGATGTAGGGACGGTGTGACGTAGTGTTGACGGTGTGACGTAGTGTTGACGGTGACGTAGTGATGGTGTGACGTAGTGACGTAGTGGCGGTGTGACGTAGTGTTGACGGTGTGACGTAGTGTTGACGCTGACGTAGTGATGATGTGACGTAGTGGCGGTGTGACGTAGTGGCGGTGTGACGTAGTGTTGACGGTGACGTAGTGACGGTGTGACGTAGTGGCGGTGTGACGTAGGGACGGTGTGACGTAGTGTTGACGGTGTGACGTAGTGATGGTGTGACGTAGTGACGTAGTGTTAGTGGTGACGGTGTGACGTAGGGACGGTGTGACGTCGTGGCGGTGTGACGTAGTGTTGACGGTGTGACGTAGTGTTGACGGTGACGTAGTGACGGTGTGACGTAGTGGTGGTGTGACGTAGGGACGGTGTGACGTAGTGTTGACGGTGTGACGTAGTGATGGTGTGACGTAGTGACGTAGTGTTAGTGGTGACGGTGTGACGTAGGGACGGTGTGACGTAGTGATGGTGTGATGTAGTGACGTAGTGTTAGTGGTGACGGTGTGACGGTGTGACGTAGTGATGGTGTGATGTAGTGACGTAGTGTTAGTGGTGACGGTTGTGACGTAGGGACGGTGTGACGTAGTGATGGTGTGACGTAGTGATGGTGTGATGTAGTGACGTAGTGTTAGTGGTGACGGTGTGACGTAGTGACGTAGTGTTAGTGGTAACGGTGTGACGTAGGGACGGTGTGACATAGTGTTGACGGTGTGACGTAGGGACGGTGTGACGTAGTGGCGGTGTGACGTAGTGTTGACGGTGTGACGTAGTGTTGACGGTGACGTAGTGACGGTGTGACGTAGTGGTGGTGTGACGTAGGGACGGTGTGACGTAGTGTTGACGGTGTGACGTAGTGATGGTGTGACGTAGTGACGTAGTGTTAGTGGTGACGGTGTGACGTAGGGACGGTGTGACGTAGTGATGGTGTGATGTAGTGACGTAGTGTTAGTGGTGACGGTGTGACGTAGTGATGGTGTGATGTAGTGACGTAGTGTTAGTGGTGACGGTGTGACGTAGTGTTAGTGGTGACGGTGTGACGTAGTGACGTAGTGTTAGTGGTGACGGTGTGACGTAGTGTTAGTGGTGACGGTGTGATGTAGGGACGGTGTGACGTAGTGATGGTGTGATGTAGTGACGTAGTGTTAGTGGTGACGGTGTGACGTAGTGTTAGTGGTGACGGTGTGACGTAGTGACGTAGTGTTAGTGGTGACGGTGTGACGTAGGGACGGTGTGACGTAGTGTTGACGGTGTGACGTAGTGATGGTGTGACGTAGTGACGTAGTGTTAGTGGTGACGGTGTGACGTAGGGACGGTGTGACGTAGTGATGGTGTGATGTAGTGACGTAGTGTTAGTGGTGACGGTGTGACGTAGTGATGGTGTGATGTAGTGACGTAGTGTTAGTGGTGACGGTGTGACGTAGTGTTAGTGGTGACGGTGTGACGTAGTGACGTAGTGTTAGTGGTGACGGTGTGACGTAGTGTTAGTGGTGACGGTGTGACGTAGGGACGGTGTGACGTAGTGATGGTGTGATGTAGTGACGTAGTGTTAGTGGTGACGGTGTGACGTAGTGTTAGTGGTGACGGTGTGACGTAGTGACGTAGTGTTAGTGGTGACGGTGTGACGTAGGGACGGTGTGACGTAGTGTTGACGGTGTGACGTAGTGTTAGTGGTGACGGTGTGACGTAGGGACGGTGTGACG
>NW_027662197.1:15000-17500 GCF_963422515.1 Blennius ocellaris
GTCCCCAGGAGACTCCTCAACACTTTCCGTTAATTAAGCTGCTGGTGTGTTTGAGTGAAGGAGCCGCGACTCGTTTGGCTTCGTTTTGACTCGTTTGGCTTTGTTTTGACTCGTTTGGCTTCGTTTTGACTCGTTTGGCTTCTCTTTGACCCGTTTGGCTTCTCTTTGATCTCGTCTTTGTCAAAATAAACAAAAAGCTCCTTCGTGCCACAAAACGCTTCGTGTTTCAGCTGAAATTTTCCGTCTGAGGTTGTAAATCTGCACTTTTTCAACAATTGATTTGCTGTAAGTTGAACGATCCTGAAGACAAACCTGCTCGTTTCATGTCTTTGTTGTTGTTGTTGTTGTTTTCCTCTGGTTTGTAGTGGATCTCGTTTCCTTTTAAAGGTTCTGGTCTTCCATCTGGAGGTTTTGTGTTCTGGAGGTTTCAACAGGTCGTTTTCTCATTTCAAATGAAGGAACAACCTTTCTGGAGACAATCTGGGACAATCTGACAGAATCTGGGACAATCTGACAGAATCTGGGACAATCTGACAGAATCTGAGACGATCTGGGACGATCTGAGACAATCTGGGACAATCTGAGACAATCTGACAGAATCTGAGACAATCTGAGACGATCTGGGACGATCTGAGACGATCTGGGACAATCTGTGCCGATCGGAGATGATCTGGGACAATCAGACGATCGGAGACGATCTGGGACAATCTGAGACGATCGGAGACGATCTGGGACAATCTGAGACGATCGGAGACGACCTGGGACGATCTGAGACGATCGGAGACGATCTGGGACAAGCAGAGACGATCGGAGACGACCTGGGACGATCTGAGACGATCTGAGACAATCTGAGAGGATCTGGGACAATCTGAGACAATCTGAGACAATCTGACAGAATCTGACGATCTGAGACAATCTGAGACATTCTGAGACGATCTGAGACAATCTGGGACAATCTGAGAGGATCTGGGACAATCTGAGACAATCTGAGACGATCTGAGACGATCGGGGACGATCGGAAACGATCTAGGACAATCTGAGACGATCGGAGACGATATGGGACAATCGGAGACGATCTGGGACAATCTGAGACGATCGGAGACGATCTGAGACGATCGGGGACGATCGGAGATGATCTAGGACAATCGGAGACGATCTGGGACAATCTGAGAGGATCGGAGACGATCTAGGACAATCTGAGACAATCGGAGACGATCTGGGACAATCTGAGAGGATCGGAGACGATCTAGGACAATCTGAGACAATCGGAGACGATCTGGGACAATCTGAGACGATCGAAGACGATCTAGGACAATCTGAGACGATCGGAGACGATCTAGGACAATCTGAGACGATCAGAGACGATCTAGGACAATCTGAGACGATCGAAGACGATCTGGGACAATCTGAGACGATCAGAGACGATCTGGGACAATCGGAGACGATCGGAGACGATCTGGTGATCAAAACCGTTTTCGGCTCAAAGTAAAACGTCAAACTGCTTCTGAAGTGAATGAATCTCATTTTATCATTTATGATCTCATCGATTCATTTAAATCACATTTTATCATTTATGATCTCATCGATTCATTTAAATCTCATTTCATCATTTATGATCTCATCGATTCATTTAAATCTCATTTCATCATTTATGATCTCATCGATTCATTTAAATCTCATTTTATCATTTATGATCTCATCGATTCATTTAAATCTCATTTCATCATTTATGATCTCATCGATTCATTTAAATCTCATTTTATCATTTATGATCTCATCGATTCATTTAAATCTCATTTGATCATTTATGATCTCATCGATTCATTTAAATCTCATTTTATCATTTATGATCTCATCGATTCATTTAAATCTCATTTTATCATTTATGATCTCATCGATTCATTTAAATCTCATTTTATCATTTATGATCTCATCGATTCATTTAAATCTCATTTCTCAACCTTTTCAACCAGAAAACCTCATTTTTCTTCTCGTGCTTGTAAATTTGACACTTAATTCCTTTTCTTGGCGTTTCAGTTCAAATCTTATTGAAATTCCTCAACATTCAGGATTCGCTGCTTAATTCTTGTAACGTTTGTCCTTTAGAACACGTGGTTGGTTCTCCAGAGGAACGTTTGGCTGAAAGGCTGATTATTGGAGCAAAACTGGAGCTTTTCAAGTCTTTTTACTCCATTTGAAGTGTTTTTGCTGCATTTTGGCTGAAAGATTCCAGATTGTCGTCTTTTCCTTCGTGGAACTGAAAATGGGGGAAAACACAACTTTATAAAAAAACCCAGACGCTGATGATGTGAGCTAACAGCTAATGCTAACACATAGAAACGTTTGACGATGGTGAGCTAGCAGCAAATGCTAACGTGTGTGAATGGATGACAGTGAGCTAACAGCTAATGCTAACATGTATAAATGGATGACGGTGAGCTAGCAGCTAATGCTAACACATGTAGCTGGATAACGCTGACTCAAGCAGCTGTGAACACAG
>NW_027662197.1:22500-24720 GCF_963422515.1 Blennius ocellaris
CTTTGTTTCTTTCTTTCTTTCTTTCTTTCTTTCATCTGTCTTTGGTTTCTTTGTTTCTTTCTTTGTTTTTTTTGTTTCTTTGTTTCTTTGTTTCTTTCTTCTTTCTTTCATCTGTCTTTGTTTCTTGTTTCTTTCTTTCTTTGTTTCTTTCTTTGTTTCTTTCATCTGTCTTTGTTTCTTTGTTTTTTTGTTTCTTTCATCTTTCTTTCTTTCTAGCGTCACTGTACTTGACTGATTGCTCCATTATGTAATTCTACACTAACTATTTCTTTAATGAGCTCATTTCCTCTCATCCTCTCACATGAAAACTTTGTTTTTTTGGCAACAAATCAGAGTAAAAACAAAAACATGATTTCAAAAGTTTGAGGTGTCTGAAGGAGAATTAAAAGCTTGTTTTTAAGACGTTTCCTCTGAGCGCCACCTGCTTCTGCTCCCAGCAGGGGGCGCCTCTCAGGGCAGAGCAGGGAAGTAGAACCACCGAAGAAGAAGTCGGGGGCGGAGTCGACAACTTTTACAATTTTGTGGGGAAAAAATGGAATTCTTATGAATAATTGTTCCATTTCTTGAGGAAAAAGTTGAACGACAGATTAAAAGTCAGATCTGATGTGAAAATTGTGGAAAAAGTGACATCTAGTGGAAAAACTTTGGATTTTGTAAAAAGGATTTTGAAAAAGTGAATAAAAGTAGAAATATTAAACTAGAGAAAGTAGAAATATTAACCGAGAGAACGTAGAAATATTAAACTAGAGAAAGTAGAAATATTAAACCAGAAAAAGTAAAAATACTATAACAGAAAAAGTAGAAATATTAAACTAGAGAAAATAGAAATATTAACCTAGATAAAGTAGAAATATTAACCTAGAGAAAGTAGAAATATTAACCTAGAGAAAATAGAAATATTAACCTAGAGAAAGTAGAAATATTAACCTAGAGAAAGTAGAAATTATTAAACTAGAGAAAATAGAAATATTAACCTAGAGAAAGTAGAAATATTAACCTAGAGAAAGTAGAAATATTAACCTAGAGAAAGTAGAAATATTAACCTAGAGAAAGTAGAAATATTAACCTAGAGAAAGTAGAAATATATACCTAGAGAAAGTAGAAATATGAACCTAGAGAAAGTAGAAATATTAACCTAGAGAAAGTAGAAATATGAACCTAGAGAAAGTAGAAATATGAACCTAGAGAAAGTAGAAATATTAACCTAGAGAAAGTAGAAATATTAACCTAGAGAAAGTAGAAATATTAACCTAGAGAAAGTAGAAATATTAACCTAGAGAAAATAGAAATATTAACCTAGAGAAAGTAGAAATATTAACCTAGAGAAAATAGAAATATTAACCTAGAGAAAATAGAAATATTAACCTAGAGAAAGTAGAAATATTAACCTAGAGAAAGTAGAAATATTAACCTAGAGAAGTAGAAATATAACCTAGAGAAAGTAGAAATATTAACCTAGAGAAAATAGAAATATGAACCTAGAGAAAGTAGAAATATTAACCTAGAGAAAGTAGAAATATTAACCTAGAGAAAGTAGAAATATTAACCTAGAGAAAGTAGAAATATTAACCTAGAGAAAATAGAAATATTAACCTAGAGAAAGTAGAAATATTAACCTAGAGAAAATAGAAATATTAACCTAGAGAAAATAGAAATATTAACCTAGAGAAAGTAGAAATATTAACCTAGAGAAAGTAGAAATATGAACCTAGAGAGATCCGTTCTCACTTTGTTCTTCACAAGTTGGAGGTCTGACAGTCGCTTTGCAGCCTCCGTCACAATCTGCTGCAGAAGTGGAGCAGTGTGTGTGTGTGTGTGTGTGTGTCCGTGTGTGTGTGTGTGTTGTGTGTGTGTGTGTGTGTGTGTGTGTGTGTGTGTGTGGTGTGTGTGTGTGTGTGCACGTGTGACGAAGCTATAACAGGCGATGAGCTCGTCTGACCTCCTTTGGTGCTAAATTAAAATGAACCTGAATATTGATGTCTAATGAAGGAAGGTGTGTGTGTGTGTGTGTGTGTGTTGTGTGTGTGTGTGTGTGTGTGTGTGTGTGTGTGTGTGAGAGCCATGACGAAGCATAGAGCCACTCTGGCAGATCGCCTCCATCACGGCCACGTTTCACACTCGTTTCAATAAACTTGTTCAAACTGCAGAATTTGATGTTAAAGTTGTTGAACTGGAAGCCAAATTTCTCTCTGATGGGATGAAAGCATCAGCACTAATCCC
>NW_027662197.1:24920-34920 GCF_963422515.1 Blennius ocellaris
AGAACGAGGCTAAACGACGTATCGACGAGACGACAGTTAAAATGAAAAACCCAGAAAAGTGCGACTTCTGCAGTTTTCCTTCCTGTTTTTCTTTCTCCGTCACAGTTTGTGGCTCCGCCTCCTGGGCGGAGCCACGGCGGCAGCCGGAACATTTGCTTCTCTTTTTCTGAGAAACTTTGCGATAACGCCAACAAAGTGAAACAAGTCCATGGTCCAGGGTCCTGGTCCGTCTGGGTCCTGGTCCGTCTGGGTCCTGGTCCGTCTGGGTCCTGGTCCGTCCCGGGTCCTGGTCCGTCTGGGTCCTGGTCCATCTGGGTCCTGGTCCGTCCCGGGTCCTGGTCCATCTGGGTCCTGGTCCGTCCCGGGTCCTGGTCCATCTGGGTCCTGGTCCGTCCCGGGTCCTGGTCCGTCTGGGTCCTGGTCCGTCTGGGTCCTGGTCCGTCCCGGGTCCTGGTCCGTCTGGTTCCGTTGGTCAGGAGGCGATTTGTCGAAAAGTTCCGCTGCGTCACGAACATTTAAAATCTTTTGCTCGTGTCTCTGAAGACGTTTGGACTCTGGATGTGACGAGTTCCAGTCCAGACTCTCCTGGACAGGGACTTTTATTCTGACAGTCACCGTAATAACAATCCAACTCGGTGCTTTTACTTTGACAGTCACCATAATAACAATCCAACTTGGTGCTTTTATTTTGACAGCGACTCCTCCTACTGGCCGACATGCTAACTACATCCTGTCCAGCGTTTCTGTCTTCATGTTGCCATGGAAACAGGAAACCTTTCTGAAATGAAAACAGGAAACAGGAAACAGGAAACAGGATCTGGTCCCGACCTGCAGACAAGCAGCACAACTTCTGAATAAATGACTTTATTATCGACACAAACTTGAGATTTAAACAGCTTCAGTGGCGACGTGCAAGTTTTTAAAACAGACAAAACTACCAGGGGACAATTCACCTCGTCCCCCGGGGACGCTTCACCTCGTCCCCCGGGGACGCTACACCTCGTCCCCCGGGGACGCTACACCTCGTCCCCCGGGGACAATTCACCTCGTCCCCCGGAGACGCTTCACCTCGTCCCCCGGGGACACTACACCTCGTCCCCCGGGGACGCTACACCTCGTCCCCCGGAGACGCTTCACCTCGTCCCCCGGAGACGCTTCACCTCGTCCCCCGGGGACGCTTCACCTCGTCCCCCGGGGACACTACACCTCGTCCCCCGGAGACGCTACACCTCGTCCCCCGGGGACGCTACACCTCGTCCCCCGGGGACGCTTCACCTCGTCCCCCGGGGACGCTACACCTCGTCCCCCGGGGACGCTACAGAGTCCACTTTTTGACAGATCGCCGCTGTCTTCATCTCTCCATCTGGTCCAGATCAGGTTCAGTCCAGTCCGGTCCAGATCGGTTTAGATCAGGTTCAGTCCGGTCCAGAGGAGGTTCGGGTCCGGTCCGGTCCAGATCAGGTTCAGTCCAGTCCGGTCCAGATCAGGTTCAGTCCGGTCCAGATCGGTTTAGATCAGGTTCAGTCCGGTCCAGATCGGTTTAGATCAGGTTCAGTCCGGTCCAGAGGAGGTTCGGTCCGGTCCGGTCCAGATCCGGTCCAGATGGGACACCAGATCAACACGTCGACGTAAAAAAGACAAAAAGCTGCTTGAATATTTGAGTTTGACTTTTTGTCAGCGTGTCGCTAAAAACTTCTGAACATCTGGAGCCCGACACAAACCTGCCTGGTCCGGTCCGGTCCGGTCCAGTCCGGTCCTGTCCGGTGTGGTCCGGTTCAGTCCAGTCCAGTCCAGTCCGGTCCGGTCCGTCCAGTCCGGTCTGGTCCGTCCGGTCTGGTCTGGTCCGGTCCGGTCCAGTCCAGTCGGTTCTGGTTCAACCACATGGATAAATAGGAAAAAGGCTTTTCATTCTTTTTGGATTTGTTTTGGTTTCAAACTCGTTTCACATTCAACTTCAGTTTCAATCTGATTTATCCAGAACGGAACACAACAAAGTGGTTTTAGGGTCGACGTACGGAGAAGAACTCGTCCCCATGAGCAAGGCATCATTAGTGGCAAAGACCAGTGAGACTGGTTTTTATCTGGTTTCAGACTTTTGAAATCATTTTATAGTTTCAAGCTCCAGGTTCAGACCTGGTTCAGACCTGGTTCAGACCAGGTTCAGACCAGGTTCAGACCAGGTTCAGACCTGGTTCAGACCAGGTTCAGACCTGGTTCAGACCAGGTTCAGACCTGGTTCAGACCTGGTTCAGACCAGGTTCAGACCAGGTTCAGACCAGGTTCAGACCTGGTTCAGACCAGGTTCAGACCAGGTTCAGACCAGGTTCAGACCAGGTTCAGACCAGGTTCAGACCAGGTTCAGACCTGGTTCAGACCAGGTTCAGACCAGGTTCAGACCTGGTTCAGACCAGGTTCAGACCAGGTTCAGACCAGGTTCAGACCTGGTTCAGACCAGGTTCAGACCAGGTTCAGACCAGGTTCAGACCTGGTTCAGACCAGGTTCAGACCTGGTTCAGACCTGGTTCAGACTAGTTTTAGAATTGGTTTTGCTCCAGTTTTAGATCTGATTTCAAACTGGTTTCAGACTAGTGTGTAACAGTTTCCACTGGTATTAAAGTGGTTTGAAACCCATTGTAAACTGGTGTTCGATCTGGTTTCAAACCAAACAGTGGAGTGTGAAACAGTTTGTACTGCTTTTAGACCAGTATCAAACTGGTCCCAGACCAGTTCCAGCTGAAGGTTTTCCCGACACGCTGAACATTTACTTTTATCTCCACGGCGACGGAGATGTCCTGCGTTCTGATTGGTCGACGGCTTTTCTCTGGTTTTGAGGTTTGTTTGTTTGGAATGGCGAGGTTTTTCTATAGACGCTGAGCACAGAAGACGCTTTATGGAAACTTTTTAATTTTTTCCAAAGATGTCAGAGTTTGAAAGGAAATCGTTTTGAACGTCTCGGCACCAGTTTTATTTATTTATTTATTTATTAACTCATCCAGTTATTGACGTTGTTTTCTGGTGATTGCCTTACTTGTTTTTGTTATTGGTGTTTTTATTTACGTGTCGGCTGAAGCCCAGAGACGACCAGCGGTGGAGGACGCTTTCAACTGTTTTGCACAAAGAAACAAAGAAACAAAAAAAAAAAACGCGTCAAGCAATAACGGCTTGCAGTGGATTCCTGGTCTGGATTTCCACAAGCTCTTTCTCAGTGTCCGAGCTCCGGAGGGGGGGCAGTGGCGGGAGGGGGGGCAGTGGCCGGAGGGGGGGCAGCGACTGGAGGGGGAGATCCGGAGGGGGGGCAGCGACTGGAGGGGGAGATCCAGGGTCTTAGCGTGGGTCCGCCGCTCCTTTCTATCCAGATGACCTGTTAACAAGTGTACAGTCTGCTTTGATCTCTCTCTCTCTCTCTCTCTCTCTCTCTCTCTCTCGGTCACAAGGGATCTTTGCTAACAGAGGCTTTATTAGACGTTTTACGGTAAAGAAAAGCAGGTTTCTCTAGACGGTAGAAAAGACAAACATTAGAAACGATTGAACTTTGAACTCCAGGCTGCCGTTGAGCTGAAGGGCTGTTTTCAGTAGCAATAGACCCAGAGTGTGCCTGCTACCCCCCCCCCCCCCCCCCCACCCCCCCCCACCCCCCCCGACTCTTCTCCAGGCTGGTGGGTATCGATAATAATAGTAATAATAATAATAAGGTCCCCCCACCTTGGTCCCCCCCCCCCCCCCCCCGTCCTTCCTCCGTCACAACTGTACTTCTTTCTACAAACTGCACAGCCAATTGGCTGATTGATTTTTTAACCCCCCCCCCAACATGACCCCCCCTCCCCCGGTGTGATTTATCAAAGTACAAATAAAGCAATGGAACAATGTAAACACATCCAGTGATTCTTTCTCATCAGAACGTCTCAAGACAAAAATTTGACAAAACTGTTTCTACGCTAAGTGACAAGTTTTTATATCGTTCGGGATTCGTTCGAGATTCGTTCGAGATTCGTTCGGGATTCGTTCGGGATTCGTTCAGGATTCGTTCAGGATTCGTTCGGGATTCGTTCAGGATTCGATCGGGATTCGTTCAGGATTCGATCGGGATTCGTTCGGGATTCGTTCAGGATTCGATCGGGATTCGTTCGGGATTCGTTCAGGATTCGATCGGGATTCGATCGGGATTCGTTCAGGATTCGATCGGGATTCGATCGGGATTCGTTCAGGATTCGATCGGGATTCGTTCAGGATTCGTTCAGGATTCGTTCAGGATTCATTCAGGATTCATTCGAGATTCGTTCAGGATTCGTTCGGGATTCGTTCGGGATTCGTTCAGGATTCGTTCAGGATTCATTCGAGATTCGTTCAGGATTCGTTCGGGATTCGTTCGGGATTCGTTCAGGATTCGTTCAGGATTCATTCGAGATTCGTTCAGGATTCGTTCGGGATTCGTTCGGGATTCGTTCAGGATTCGTTCGAGATTCGTTCGGGATTCGTTCGGGATTCGTTCGGGATTCGTTCGGGATTCATTCGGGATTCGTTCGAGATTCGTTCGGGATTCGTTCGGGATTCGTTCGAGATTCGTTCAGGATTCGTTCGGGATTCATTCGAGATTCGTTCGGGATTCGTTCGGGATTCGTTCGGGATTCGTTCGGGATTCGTTCAGGATTCGTTCGGGATTCGTTCGAGATTCGTTCGGGATTCGTTCGGGATTCGTTCGAGATTCGTTCGGGATTCGTTCGGGATTCGTTTGGGATTCGTTCGGGATTCGTTCGGGATTCGTTCAGGGTGTTGGGATGAATGAAGCACGTCTCACATTTCCAACACAAGCAGCTTGTTTCGTACGTTTTCAGAGTTTCAGAGGTCAGTTCAGAGGTCAGTTCAGAGGTCAGAGGTCAGTTCAGAGGTCAGAGGTTAGAACTCTCATCCTCCATTTTCACCACAGTCACATTGACCCAGCTGGAACTGGATCGGCGCTGCCGGACTCCAGACTGCTTCAGACCAGTTGTAGGTTCTGACCAGACGACTCCGCTGTGGAGGAAGTAGATCGTTTTGGTTCGTCTGGACAAGACGTCTAAACAGAACCAGCCTTAAGACGTTCAGACGGTTTTGAACCATCAGCAAACCAGTTTTCAGAAACTGTCGAAGGAGATGAAGATCAGTTTGTCTTTTAAGGTTGAAGCAGTTTGATACTTTCAGATTAGCTTTGAAGTGCTTTCAGTCCCGTTCTGACTCGTCTTTCAACCACTTCAGATGCGTTTCAGCAGTTTAAAACTAATTTTCAACTAGTTTCAGACTGGTTGTGAACTTTTTCCAAACCAGTTTCAGACCAGTTTTGAACCATTGGACCAGTTTAATACCACTTTTTAATTTTGTTCAAATCACTTTTACATTATCTTTACTTTCTATTTCAACTGGATTTAGACCGTTTTCAAATGATATTGAACCAGTTTCAGACCAGTTTTTTTTGGAACGTGACGTTTCACACCACATTTCCACTTCGGACCAGTTCAGTCTGGTTTCAGTATCTTAAAACCAATTTAAACTAGTTTCAGACTGTTAATGAATTCTTTCCAAACCAGCTTCAGACCACTTAGTTTGTGGGACATGGAACCAGCTTCCAGTTCTTATTTGGGTTTGAACCAGAGTCACACCACATTCAAATGGAAGCAGGTGTTTTCATCACAGCCTAGAAACCAGATGAATGATTCATTTAGAAACGGTTTCACTGCAGATGTGATTTTAATTAGTTTGACATTTTTTTCCCCTTTTACTTTTCTAAAGTCCAAATTTAGGAAGAATTGAATCGTGTTGCTTTACTGAGCAATAAGGATGTTTATTTTTATTTTACTATTTTTTTTACGTTGGTTCCAAACTAGTTCCAGATACTGTTAAACTAGTTTCAGACTGTGAAGTGGAACTGGTTTTGAAAGTCCTTTAGAACTCATTGAAGGTAATAAATTAGCAGAAGAAACAGATTCAGTTCCTGAGTTTAAATATTAATTTGCTAATCAAACAACAATTAAAGAAATATTTCCTCACATTAGTTGAAAAATGTTTAAAACATTTTTTTTAAAAAGGTCAAATTCAAATGTGACAAAAAGATTTTTTGGGTCTTATGTTGGTTTTAATCGGGAGACGGAGAGGAACAGTGGCAGTACCAGGTTTGACCACCAGGTGGCATCTGAGCAGTTTAGTTGAAATGTATGGCGTCGCTGACTCAGCACAAAAAGTTTTCTCACTCATTTCTGATATTCAAATATACAAATGTACGAAACAATAACTGCTAAGAAATATAACGGTGATGAAAGTATTTGCTGCCCTGCAGTTCCAGTTTCATCCTCAAGGTGTCAGACGAGGTGCTTCTTCAATACGACCATGAATCATAGGGTAAATATAATATTTGTATTTTTCATTCAACTGAATGTGGAACCTCTGATTTTGCACGAAAAGTGCATTTTATCCTGCATGTCGAGTTTTAGTCAGATTTTCTCACTAATATTAGCAATAAAATGCATTGATTCTCATTAGAATTAAAAAAAAAAAAAGTGTTTTTAAAGATTTTAAAATTGTGTTACTGTACCAGGTTTGACAACCAGTTTATTTTCTTTTTTGATAAACTGTTGTAAAATGCATATTTTTCTCGGAGCTAATTATCGAACTTTAATTTTGGTTTCAGCTGAGCACAAAACGTCATTTTAGGCTGCAAATTGTCATTTTTTACAAATATTTTCCAACAATTTTAAGATCAGATCTTCTATAAAATACGAGATTTAAAAGTAAAAACAGTCAGTATTTGCACATAATTCCAGTCTACATGAATCCATTTGTTAATCCTGTATTAGACGTTAACTCCTTCTAAATAAAGTTGCAGTACCACATTTTACCACCAGGTGAAGGTTTCTCTGAGCACAACAACAGTCAAACTTTGATTTATTTTGTAATGTGACAACAGGAAGTAACGCCTGCTTTCACAACCTTTTCTTTAACGTTATAAACGCCGATCAGAGGAAATCCAGCCGAGGGTCAAACGGCCCAAACTAAAACTCTTTCAAACACTTTCAAACTTTCAGTTTCAGCTGCGGTGAAACACCAACCTGCTTGTTTTAACAAGGAAACGTAGGATTTTCACGCGATGACTCTTTTAACAAATAACCCCCCCTGATCAGCAGGGGGCGCTCCCCAAAATGCGGAATCTTGATTGTGCTCCTGTGTTGTTGTCAACATCATAAACCCACTGCTACTAAATTTAGCCGTTAGCCAGAGCCAATCGAGCCAACCGCTAACACAACTAGCATACACGTTGAACCCCGTGTGATTCGCAAACCACCCTAAATTTCATTTTAAATCTCCGGGTTGCATGTTTGTCGATGGTCCGCCATGGTTTGTTTCTTTATACATCTTTAGCCTCTAGCCGTTAGCAGCGTATGAACTTTGAACCCCGTCGCCCCGATCCACGGCTCCTGTCAAAGTCTCACCTGTGAAGTCCTGGAATGAAAACGTTTCAGAACGAGCGCCATGTTGTGAAAAAGCAGAGCTTTGGAGACGATTCCTTTGTGTCCCGCTGGGGGGCGGAGACAGAACCTCAACAACTCTTTGATCTTTCCACCTCAAAGGGCACAAAACAAAAGTTGAACTAACTTTGCTGCAGGTCCCCCCCTGCTGGGCTACCCCCCCCCCCCCCCCCCCCCCCACCCCCGGGTACCCCCCCCCCCCCCCCCCCCCCACCCCCCCACCCCCACCCCCCCGCGTTGGAACAAACTTGAACCTTTGGGCGAGAAGGAAGCGTGAAGCCGTGCCTCAGTGACCCCCCGACCCCCAGTGTTTTAGAGACAATACCTACTATTATTGTTATTATATGAAGACATATTAATATATATCTATGAATATACTTTTTAGTACTTTGAGTTGAAATACTTTTTGGTATTTTGCAGATTCATGTTTCTCTATGTAAAAATAACTGCCTCCTGTAATAAACCTGACAAAATAAACTGTGTGTCGTTTTTTTGATTCCCTGCAAATCGTTTTCAGATTTTGTTTGTTTATTGTTTTTATTGTCTCTTTAGGTATTTTTCAGGAAACTAAATATGTTTATTTATGTTCTCCTGCTTTAACTAGATAAACCTATGTAGAAAAAATAAATATAGATAAAGACAATTTGTGAGCTTTATTTCAATAAATCAACAAAGTATTGACTTTTTAAATTATTTAAATAGTTTTTAAATATAAAAGTTTTGTATTCTCAAAATTATTTATTCATTTATTTTTGTTTATTCATTAAATGTATTTATTTATATATTTTTTTACTCAGTAGGTTTTCTGAATTAATGAGATGAATTTAAAATAATACAAATTTGAGACTTTTTTTTTTATATTTTCACATCGTCTCATAAAAATTTTGTAAAAATGACCTAATTTATTTTGGAAGGACTTCAACTCATCAAAGTGTGTGTGTGTGTGTGTGTGTGTGTGTGTGTGTGTGTGTGTGTGTGTGTGTGTGTGTGTGTGTGTGTGTGTGTGTGTGTGTGTGTGTGTGTGTGTGTGTGTGTGTGTGTGTGTGTGTCCTGCCAGTTCCCTCTGA
The DNA here is from genome assembly GCF_963422515.1 of Blennius ocellaris. NCBI lineage: Eukaryota > Metazoa > Chordata > Actinopteri > Blenniiformes > Blenniidae > Blennius > Blennius ocellaris. The sequence continues at coordinate 33,481 of NW_027662197.1, forward strand.
CTGAACCCTCTTAAAGGGCCGGGACGTCGACGGAGCCACAAAGTAGTGACGGAGAGTCGAAGCTCAATCTTCACCATCAGTTTGGTCTCAAACCAGGAAAACATGAAGAGACGAACCTACTTGTACTAAATCTCGTCCAGAATGTGCTGCAAACGGTCTAAACACAGAAATCCATCTGGTCTTAAATCAACCAGAGTGAAACTGGACTGGATCCAGTCTCAAACCACGTCTGAATCAAATCATCTAAACCTATAAAAAGACTGAATTCGCTGCAGAAGCTGCTGCTGTTCACTCAGTGTGAACCCAAATCCCAAAACCGGTCCACAAACTGGCCCCGGAATCTGAATGAATCTAGTTCTAATCAAATCAACTGTAACCTTAATCTGCATGAAATTTGTTAAAATTCACCTAAATCTCGTCTAAAACTAGATTCAAACTGGGGAGAATCAACCGGAACCACATTAAACTGCTTTAGAACTGAAACCAGATCAAAACTGTAAGAATACAGAACTAAATGTGTTTTACTCAAACTCAACATTATATGATCAAGATATTTAAAAACAACTCAATCTACATAGAACTGCTTTAATCCGGCTTCACTCTAGCGTCAGACTGGTGTAAACAGGAGCTGATGGACGTTGTTCTGGATCCACATACCAGTAGAAACCAGTATGAAACTGGTCTGGGACCCTGGTGCGTCAGGAGGAACGAACCACATTGAAATGGACCAAAACGAAGTCAAGACGAGTCTTTCAGTCTCAACCTGAGTCTGAGCGAGGCGCTTCAGCATTTCTCACCTGGAACCGCAGCGCCTCCTGGCGGCCGGAACACCGAGGTGCAACACTTCACTTTACTTATAACCTTCTCTTCTTAGCATTCAATGATCAGTATCGGATTAAATAATTATTATTATAATTATTATTATTATTATAATAATGACAACAAGATCAATAATAATAATAATACTAACAATAATAATAATCATAATAATCATAATAATCATAATAATAACTTTAAAAAACTCTGTTGAAGAGCCCCGAAAGGACAAAAAAAGAGAAAATTGTGGAAATAAGATCAAACGGAGAGAAAAAAGCTAAACAGTGAAAAGAACAAAGGACAAAAAAAGAACAAAACAGTGAAGTTTGATGTATAAAGAAACAAAATTGGGGCAAAATTCCAGTAAGATTCCGGCGGAAGAGGAAGAAAGTAGAAAAAAGGAGACTTGATGATGTAAAGGTGCCAAACCCCAGAAACCAGCAGTAAATAAACCAGATGAAGAGTTTTTCTATTGAAAGACTGGATTTCTTTCTTTCCTCGCCGGAACTTCGCCCCGCCTCTTTCCTGCTGCCACGTCTTTGCTCCAATCCAAAGGCCGCGGCCGCACCGGGAAGCTGTCCTGGAACGCTATTGGTCCACACCCACCAGAGCCCGGCCCCCGAA
>NW_027662197.1:39920-59920 GCF_963422515.1 Blennius ocellaris
TGTCTCGGTGTCTCTCGGCCATGTTGTCTCTCTCTCTCGGCCATGTTGTCTCTCTCTCTCGGTCATGTTGACTCTCTCTCTCTCGGTCATGTTGTCTCGGTGTCTCTCGGCCATGTTGTCTCTCTCTCGCTCTCTCTCTCTCTCGGTCATGTTGTCTCTCTCTCTCTCGGCCATGTTGTCTCGGTGTCTCTCGGCCATGTTGTCTCTCTCTCTCTCGGCCATGTTGTCTCGGTGTCTCTCGGCCATGTTGTCTCTCTCTCTCGGCCATGTTGTCTCTCTCTCTCGGTCATGTTGACTCTCTCTCTCTCGGTCATGTTGTCTCGGTGTCTCTCGGCCATGTTGTCTCTCTCTCGCTCTCTCTCTCTCTCGGTCATGTTGTCTCGGTGTCTCTCGGCCATGTTGTCTCTCTCTCTCTCGGCCATGTTGTCTCGGTGTCTCTCGGCCATGTTGTCTCTCTCTCTCTCGGTCATGTTGACTCTCTCTCTCTCGGTCATGTTGTCTCTCTCTCTCTCTCGGCCATGTTGTCTCTCTCTCTCTCTCGGTCATGTTGTCTCTCTCTCTCTCTCGGCCATGTTGTCTCGGTGTCTCTCGGCCATGTTGTCTCTCTCTCTCTCGGCCATGTTGTCTCGGTGTCTCTCGGCCATGTTGTCTCGGTGTCTCTCGGCCATGTTGTCTCTCTCTCTCTCTCGGCCATGTTGTCTCGGTGTCTCTCGGCCATGTTGTCTCTCTCTCGGCCATGTTGTCTCGGTGTCTCTCGGCCATGTTGTCTCGGTGTCTCTCGGCCATGTTGTCTCTCTCTCTCTCTCGGCCATGTTGTCTCGGTGTCTCTCGGCCATGTTGTCTCTCTCTCTCTCTCGGTCATGTTGTCTCTCTCTCTCTCTCGGCCATGTTGTCTCTCTCTCTCTCTCGGCCATGTTGTCTCGGTGTCTCTCGGCCATGTTGTCCCGTCCAGCTGCAGCCACATTATCTCTGTTTGTTCTTTTCCTTTTATTTGCTGCAGAAACACGAGTTGAACTTTGTTCGTCTGTTTGGACGTTTTATGTTGAAAAGCTTTGAGCACAAGAAACGGTGGAATTTCAAGTTGTGAACCTGGAGACTGATTCTTCCTCTCCGCCAATAAACTCCACATTCACACATTCACCAATTCTTCGTTCCAGGAGCACAAGTCACAGACTAAAAAACTGACAGGCTATGCTAATGCTATGCTAATGCTATACTAATGTTTTTCTACAATTGTTGCAGTAAATTTTGTAAAAATTCTATTTGTGCTCCTGAATCAGTGTGAAGTTTTTCTCTACGAGTCAAATTCTGTTTCCTTCAAAAACCAATCCAACATGGCGGCTCCGCGGCGGGAAACAGCTGTGTTCAGTCGGTGGAGGAAGGGGGCGGGGCTTAGCTGAGATTGACCGATCTCACAGCCAATGACAAGAGAGGAGCTTTTCTCTGTTTTGAGGCGGAAAGGAGTGAATTTATTAACGTGGTTAAAAAGACGCTGCTGATTCTTTTATTGTGACAGAACCATGGACTTTTATGTGTTTTCCTGTCTCAGAATGTCTTTCCTGGATTCTGTGGCAGAACCTTGTGATGTGTGCTTTGATGTGTGCTTTGATGTGTGCTTTGATGTGTTGACGCTGCAGGAAAAGCGGTTTTCCTTCACAATAAAGGTTGAAACAATGAAAACAAGGTGTTGAGAGGAGCTCTTCACCTCCACCCTCTCACTTCCTTTGATCCTGTTTCCTCTGTGCAGATGGGAAGGCGACGCAGTCGGAGAGTAAGAACGGGAGGAGAAGCGAGGGAGGAGGAGCAGCAGGAGACGCAGCAGCAGCAGGAGGAGGCGAAGGAGGAGGAGGAGGAGGAGGAGGAGCCAAGTTCTCCATGTTCACCTGGCTGGTGGTGCTGGCTCTGCTGGGCGTGTGGAGCTCGGTGGCCGTGGTTTACTTTGACGTGGTCGACTACGACAGCGTGCTGGGTGAGGAGGAGGAGGAGGAGGAGGAGGAGGAGGAGGAGGAGACGCGTCATGAGATGGAGGGCGAAGGAGCAGCAACGTTAAACATTCTTGTAAACAACCTGCAGAGTCGACGGTCGTTTTCTCTACTAATGATTGATGATGTCTGTTAGTTTGACCTGCTGACCTCTAACATCCTCCTCTTCCTCCTTTCTCCTCCTCCTCCTTCCTCCTCCTCCTTGTGGTCTCTCCCTCTTTCTCCTCCTTCCTCCTCCTTGTGGTCTCTCCCTCTCTCTCCTCCTTCTTTCTCCTTCCTCCTCCTCCTTGTCGTCTTGTTCCTTGTGTTCTTTCTTCTCTTCCTTCCTCCTCCTCCTCCTCCTCCTCCTCCTCCTCCTCCTCCTCCTCCTCCTCCTCTGCATGCAGCCAGAGCGAAGGAGTTCCATATGAACTTCTCCGAGGTTCTTCAAGGTAGGACGTGGACCTGCAGGTTGAGACTGGTCTTCATGTTCCATCAGGTTCTAGGGTTCAGGGCTAAAAGTTCTAGAAGCTCCTTGTAGCTTCAGTTGTCATGACAACAGTGTTTCCCTGACCAGGCTGGGGGGGGGGGGGGGGGGGGGGGACAGGAAGTACGCCCACATTAGACCAAGTCTCCGTCCAGACCAGCAGCAGCCTCCATCACCACACCTTCCTCCACCCTCCAGTGAACTACGTCCTGTTGGTCATCCACCTCCCCTCATCCCTTCATCTTGACGCTTCTGTGAAAGCAGAACCAAAGCTAACAGACAGTCTTGTTCTATATATACTATCTATATATACTATCTATATATACTATCTATATACTATCTATATATACTATCTATATATACTATCTATCTATACTATCTATCTATACTATCTATATACTATCTATCTATACTACTGAAGAAGTGCTACTATGATCATTGGATTCAGGGGTCAGGTTCCACCTCCACCCTGTGCTTCATCACATTTTCCTCCACCCTCCAGAGCTTCAGGCTCGCTGGCGTCTTCATTCCACAATAAATGGTTTTCCAAGGTTTCCAGGCCTTTTGACTTCCAGCTCATGTTTTAGATTCATATCTGATGTGACTTCAGAAGAGGTTCTGCTGTCTTGGTCTGGCTCCAGGTTTAGGGTCGATTTTAAACTTTGGACTAGTTTAGGAAACACGTCAGGCCAGTTTCAGTTGATTTCATGTTAGCCGCGAGCTAATTCATCAACTAGTTCAGGCTTGGGTTTTGGACTTGAGACTTTGTGGGTTTTTAATTGTTTTATGTCCAAAACTACATTTGAAATGTCTTCAGGACGGCTTCTAGGTCCTGTACCTCTAGGCTTGCGTTGGACTAGTTTGGAACTGGTTTCACGCCCAACTTCTAGAACAGATGTTTCACTAACAAGCCTCCACCTCTCTAACCCTAGACCCAAACCCTAGACCCTAAACCCTAGACCCAAACCTATGCCCTAACCTAACCCTAAAACCCTAGACCCAAACCTATGCCCTAACCTAACCCTAAACCCTAGACCCAAACCTATGCCCTAACCCTAGACCCAAACCCTAAACCCAAACCCTAGACCCTAACCTAACCCTAAACCCTAGACCCTAACCCTAAACCTAGACCCTAACCCTAGACCTAACCTAACCCTAAACCCTAGACCATAACCCAAACCCTAGACCCTAAACCCAAACCTTAGACCCTAACCTAACCCTAGACCCTAACCCAAACCCTAGACCCTAAACCCTAACCCAAACCCTAATGAGAAGATAACGTCACTCCTCTCCTTCCTCAGGAAAACTGACGGCGTACGACGCAGACGGAGACGGAGACTTTGATGTGGAGGACGCCAAAGTTCTGCTCGGCAAGTCCCCTTTGATCTTTCCTGTTCCCTTTCCTACCTGGTTTGTTTGCTGAGTAACGTTCCGGCCACTAGAGGTCAGTCCAGGCCGGATCTTCTCGCTTCAGGCGGGGCAGTTTGCTCACACATGAATTCTTATGGGACTGATAGAACCTGGCGGCAGCAGGATCCACAGCTGGACCACATCAGGACGTCTTCACAGTCCTCCTATGTCTCGGGGCGCCGTCAGTTTAGCTAGCAGGAAGCCGTGTAGCCGTGACAGGAAGTGAGGAAACGGGTGTGAGAAACACCAGCCATGTTTGTGATCCGGATCAGAGTTCACTAACCCTAACCTGAAACCCTAACCCCAGAGGGGAGGAAGTAGAGGAGGAAGTAGAGGGGAGGAAGTGTGGAGGAGGAAGTAGAGGGAGGAAGTAGAGAGGAGGAAGTAGAGAGGAGGAAGTGTGGAGGAGGAAGTAGAGGGGAGGAAGTAGAGGGGAGGAAGTAGAGAGGAGGAAGTAGAGGAGAGGAAGTAGAGAGGAGGAAGTAGAGGAGAGAAGTAGAGGGGAGAAGTGTGAAGGAGGAAGTAGAGGGGAGGAAGTGTGGAGGAGGAAGTAGAGGGAGGAGTGGAGGAAGTAGAGGGGAGGAAGTGTGGAGGAGGAAGTAGAGAGGAGGAAGTGAGGGGAGGAAGTAGAGGGGAGGAAGGTGTGGAGGAGGAAGTAGAGGGAGGAAGTAGAGGGGAGGAAGTAGAGAGGAGGAAGTAGAGGGAGAGGAAGAAGAGAGGAGGAAGTAGAGGAGAGGAAGAAGAGAGGAGAAGTAGAGGAGAGGAGTAGAGGGGAGGAAGTAGAGGAGGAAGTAGAGGGGAGGAAGTGTGGAGGAGGAAGTAGAGGGGAGAAGTGTGGAGGAAGTAGAGAAGGAAGTAGAGGGGAGGAAGTAGAGGGGAGGAAGTAGAGAGGAGGAAGTAGAGAGGAGGAAAGTAGAGGGAGGAAGTCAGAGGGAGGAAGTAGAGAGGAGGAAGTAGAGAGGAGAAGTAGAGGGAGGAAGTAGAGGGAGGAAGTAGAGGGGAGGAAGTAGAGAGGAGGAAGTAGAGAGGAGGAAGTGAGGGAGGAAGTAGAGGGGAGAAGTAGAGGGGCGAAGTAGAGGGGCGGAAGTAGAGGGCGGAAGTAGAGGGAGGAAGTAGAGAGGAGGAAGTAGAGAGGAGGAAGTAGAGAGGAGGAAGTAGAGAGGAGGAAGTAGAGGGAGGAAGTAGAGAGGAGGAAGTAGAGAGGAGGAAGTAGAGAGGAGGAAGTAGAGAGGAGGAAGTAGAGGGAGGAAGTAGAGGGGAGGAAGTAGAGGGAGGAAGTAGAGGGAGGAAGTAGAGGGGAGGAAGTAGAGGGAGGAAGTAGAGAGGAGGAAGTAGAGGGAGGAAGTAGAGGGAGGAAGTAGAGATGAGGAAGTAGAGGGAGGAAGTAGAGGGGAGGAAGTAGAGATGAGGAAGTAGAGAGGAGGAAGTAGAGAGGAGGAAGTAGAGAGGAGGAAGTAGAGATGAGGAAGTAGAGAGGAGGAAGTAGAGGAGAGGAAGTAGAGGGAGGAAGTAGAGAGGAGGAAGTAGAGGGAGGAAGTAGAGGGGAGGAAGTAGAGAGGAGGAAGTAGAGAGGAGGAAGTAGAGAGGAGGAAGTAGAGAGGAGGAAGTAGAGAGGAGGAAGTAGAGAGGAGGAAGTAGAGGGGAGGAAGTAGAGAGGAGGAAGTAGAGGGAGGAAGTAGAGAGGAGGAAGTAGAGGGGAGGAAGTAGAGAGGAGGAAGTAGAGAGGAGGAAGTAGAGAGGAGGAAGTAGAGGGAGGAAGTAGAGAGGAGCTGGTTTCTACGTCCTCGTTCTTTCCTTCCTCTGGTCGATGTTGGTTTGAGCGCGAGGTTGTCCAGGCGCTTTGATCCGCCCCCAAACCAAAATGGAGGTGTGGAAACCCTGAAGCCCCGCCCCTCCAGGTGTGAAAGCACCTTGATTCAAACTGTTCTTCATCTTAAACTGACGGTTTCTCTCTTCTCTCATCTCATCACCTCTTTATTTTGGGTCTGACGTTTTGTCCCGGTGGATCCTCCTTTCCTTTACCTCCCTCCTCATCTCCTCTTTGATTTACCCCTTCATGGCCCTCCACCCTTTCCTTCTCCTCTCCTCCATCTTGTTCTTTCGTTTCTTGTCTCTCTCTCTCTCTCTCTCTCTCTCTCTCTCCCCGTCAGGCCTCACCAAAGATGGCGACGGTAGCGCCAACGCAGAGTCGCTTGAGGAGGTTCTTAATATTTTAGCAGAGGAGGGCTCTGATTGGATCTATGGCTTCTTCACCTTCCTCCATGACGTAGTGTCTTCGCCTGTAGAGGACAAGGTGGAGGAGGACAAGGAGGAGGTGGAGGGGGACGAGGAGGAGGAGGAGGAGGAGGACGGGACTGTTTCCTCGTCTGACAAGGAGATCAAAGGAGTCATATTAGACCTCCAGAACCAGTAGGAGTCCTGGCAGGAAGCAGGGCCCACCTGGTCCTGGTCCTGGTCCTGGTCCTGGTCCTGGTCCTGGCCGGTGAGGACGGGTCTGGACCCATTGGAGGAGGAGGAGGAGGTTCTGGAAGGTTCTTATCAGTCCCATGGCAGGAGAACACGACTGTACCTGCTGCAGCCAGACGGTCGGGGTTCAGCTGGCCTCTAGTGGTCCTGGTTGCTATGACAACAGCAAAGGAGGAGCCGGGAGACGAACTGTTCCTTTAAATCTGCTGCGTCATGGCGGGTAAATGAAACGTTCCGTTCTAATCTGGCGTTGACGTGGAACAAGCAGATGGGGGTTCAGGGGGAACCTTCCCCTTGTTTCACGTCGTAACGAGACGTAGAACGTAAACGTTGATGTGCTTGAATGTCTATAGAAACGTTTTCATAGAACCACACGTGTTTTTGTCACTTCAACCACTCACACAGTTTACTCAAGTACAAGTACCAGTACCAGTACCAGTTATTTGAAACAGACGCTTTGCTGGTGAAACGCTGACTCATCTCTTTGTACAGGAACTGAAAATATGCTAGTTAAAGGACTTAAAAATGAAAAAGTACCGGTTCTGGGATGTAATCGAGTACACAAGCATACATTTCTCATTTGTTTTAAACTCAACCATTGTAATTCAGACGGTTTGGGGTTTTTTCAGTTGGAAACTAAATCTAGAATCTAGAAAAGACGTGAAAATAATCTGGGTGTACTTTTACATTTGAAACAGGAAGTGTTGGAATTGAACGATGTAATCTGATTACGTCTGCAGCTTCAGTGTGGATCAATGTCAGTATAAGTGTATATATATATATATATATATATAAGTAATGTCTGTATATAACCTAATAAGGAGGAGGAGATTCGTCTTCACGTGGAGGAAGAAGGGAAATAACTGAATAATGACTGAAGTACAGAAGAAGTACTTAGTTACTTGGTTGTTGGAGATAAAGATTGTGTAAAGTACTGAAACGCACCACAAAGTTCTACCAAACTGACGTTTCCAGGTTCGTAACTGACGGAACTTCTTTTCTAAGTTTCTCACAGAAAACATCTTTTATTCACATTTCATGTTTCTAGGTTCAGAACTCTACGTTCAGTACTCTGACTACATGATTCTGGTTTCTTAGTTCTTAATTCAGGGTTCTAGGTTCAGGATCCCAGGTTCATGACTCATGATTCCGGGATCCCAGGTTCAGGATTCCAGGATTCCAGGTTCATAGTGGAGGACTGATCAGAAGGGTTTGTGGTCTGCAGACCACCGTGAGCTGAATGTTGGACTTTACGTATCAGGATGTAATGAGAGGTTGTGAGGACTGATGATTCAGCGTTATTATGCTGCACTTAAAATACTTTGAACTTCCTGTTTGATATTTTTACAACCTAAGGTTGCACGGTTCTGTTTCCTTTGATCCACTTTGTGGATTCTTTCACTTTTCCTTTGATCCACTTTGTGGATTCTTTCACTTTTCCTTTGATCCACTTTGTGGATTCAAATCGTACTTCAGTTTTTCCGAGACGCCGTCAGAGGCTTAGTTTCTTTGTTTTTTGTGTGAAAACAAAGCAGAAGTTGAATGTTGTTGTTGCTGCAGCTCCTGACGATCAGCCACAACATTAAGACCACTCAGCTGCTCCGTCAACAACCCCATCAGCTCTGAACTCTTTCACTCATGGTGCCGCCGTGTTCCAAGAACAATGTTTGTGTCGTCATGAACAATAAAGTTTCAGTGAAGCGGCGATGACTCATGGTCACTTTGTTTCCTGTTTGTGGTTCAGATGAGAAGAACTTAAAGGGCCTGAGGACGAGAGGTACCGTACACCCTGTGTGTGTGTGTGTGTGTGTGTGTGTGTGTGTGTGTGTGTGTGTGTGTGTGTGTGTGTGTGTGTGTGTGTGTGTGTGTGTGTGTGTGTGTGTGTGTGTGTGTGTGTGTGTGTGTGTGTGTGTGTGTGTGTGTGTGTGTGTGTGTGTGTGTGCTTGTAGAAGAGAAGAAAGAGGTGAAGAGGCGGGGCCAGGATGAAGGTACCCAGCATGAGTGTCACTTCACTTTCGCTTCAGAACGAATGAAAACACATGAAAGACTTTTCTGACGCATCGTGTGAGAAATGAAACCTCCTAACTTACTGAGTTACTGAGTTACTGAGTACTGAGTACTGAGTTACTGAGTTACTGAGTACTGAGTTACTGAGTACTGAGTACTGAGTTACTGAGTACTGAGTTACTGAGTTACTGAGTACTGAGTACTGAGTTACTGAGTACTGAGTTACTGAGTTACTGAGTACTGAGTACTGAGTTACTGAGTACTGAGTTACTGAGTTACTGAGTACTGAGTTACTGAGTTACTGAGTGATTCAAAGTAGAGTTTAACGTTTTATGACTCCCATCAGGTTGTTTGAACTTTTGAACTTGTGTTGTAAAAACACCCGACGCCACATTTGAACAGTGAAGATGTTCACTAGTTTCAGTTTCAGGAGTTGTGAGATGAATCCCGTCTAATGAGCCGAAGTGGTTTTTCTCCCCGTTGATCCTCAAAGGAAACGTTAGCAACGTCCTGAAACTCCTCAAAACCACGTCGTTCATATGCCGGCCTGTAGAGGCAGTGTTGTCCCAGCACACTGCAGCACAGCAGGCCGCCAGGCCGCCATGCCGCCATGCCGCCAGGCCGCCATGCCGCCATGCCGCCAGGCCGCCATACAGCCATGCCGCCATGCAGCCATGCAGCCATGCCGCCAGGCACTCATTCCGGTCAGTGACTCATTCCGGTCAGTGACTCATTCCGGTCAGTGATGCTGCATCTGACCTGGAACACGTTCTGATTGGACGGCGGCGAGGGATTCCTCTAACGACGTCGTCGGGTTAAGCTCCTCCTCGTCCGCCATTTTGAATTTATTTTTCTTCCGTCGACATTCAGATCGTTCAGTCGAATTAAAAACTCGAATTCTCGAAGTCGAATTCTACACATAAAAACAACTTCAACTAAGATGACGTATTTTTGATTATTTTGACTTTCTAATCCCGAATTTTCATACCTTTTTATGGTTCAGAAAAAAAATTGACGGAGGAGGAAGAGGAGGAGGAAGACTTAATAAAGTCACATGTATTTCAGACCAACAGCAAAAAGCCCAGTGGGAGTTAATTCAACTCTGTTAGGAGTTAATTCAACTCTGTTAGGCGTTAATTCAACTCTGTTAGGAGTTAATTCAACTCTGTTAGGAGTTAATTCAACTCTGTTAGGAGTTAATTCAACTCTGTTAGGCGTTAATTCAACTCTGTTAGGCGTTAATTCAACTCTGTTAGGAGTTAATTCAACTCTGTTAGGCGTTAATTCAACTCTGTTAGGAGTTAATTCAACTCTGTTAGGCGTTAATTCAACTCTGTTCGGAGTTAATTCAACTCTGTTCGGAGTTAATTCAACTCTGTTAGGCGTTAATTCAACTCTGTTAGGCGTTAATTCAACTCTGTTAGGAGTTAATTCAACTCTGTTAGGAGTTAATTCAACTCTGTTAGGAGTTAATTCAACTCTGTTAGGAGTTAATTCAACTCTGTTAGGCGTTAATTCAACTCTGTTAGGAGTTAATTCAACTCTGTTAGGAGTTAATTCAACTCTGTTCGGAGTTAATTCAACTCTGTTCGGAGTTAATTCAACTCTGTTAGGCGTTAATTCAACTCTGTTAGGCGTTAATTCAACTCTGTTAGGAGTTAATTCAACTCTGTTAGGAGTTAATTCAACTCTGTTAGGAGTTAATTCAACTCTGTTAGGAGTTAATTCAACTCTGTTAGGCGTTAATTCAACTCTGTTAGGAGTTAATTCAACTCTGTTAGGCGTTAATTCAACTCTGTTCGGAGTTAATTCAACTCTGTTCGGAGTTAATTCAACTCTGTTAGGAGTTAATTCAACTCTGTTAGGAGTTAATTCAACTCTGTTAGGCGTTAATTCAACTCTGTTAGGAGTTAATTCAACTCTGTTAGGAGTTGATTCAACTCTGTTAGGAGTTAATTCAACTCTGGGCTTTTTGCTGTGAAGAACAAAGTTGAAATCCAGATTCTTGTTCCTCCACACTGAAGAGTATAAAGAGAAACACCTTCCCTGAGTTTATTGAGCAATCCGGATTATTAAAGCAACTACAAGTGTTTTTAAGTAAAAAGTTTTGTTGGTCACATTCATACATTCTAAGATTATAAATTTCCATTAAACTTCAGGAAAGTCTAGATTTGTGTGAGCAGCTAAGAAGTAGTTCAAAACCAAATCACCTGATTTTGAAGGGTTCAGATTTTCCGTCAACAGGAACTGCAGACGTACGTTTCTGCAGCTCGTTCTGCTGCACCTCCCCTTTTCTTAACGAGCACCTCCCCTGTTCTTAACGAGCACCTCCCCTTTTCTTAACGAGCACCTCCCCTTTTCTTAACGAGCACCTCCCCTTTTCTTAACGAGCATCTCCCCTTTTCTTAACGAGCATCTCCCCTTTTCTTAACGAGCCTTGTTTGCGGTGTTGCGGCACGTTAACGAGCGTCATCCCGCCGCCTTGTCCTGAAGCTTTGTCGTCCTCAAACCTCAGCGCCACTGGTCTCCGGCGCTCGGCTGCGCTCGGCGCTGCAGGAAGAGCTGAGGACGATTCAGGACAAGATGGAGGCCAAGAGGATCGCGCTCATCGCCATGGCCGAGATCAAAGCCTTTCTCTTTGAGGAGGAGGAGCAGAGGGAGGCGGCCTGGGCACTGAAGGAAAAGACCCTGGAGGACGCCCAGGAGAAGCTGAAGATAGAGATGGAGAAGATGGAAAGAGAGAAGGAGGAGAGGGAGAAGGCTGAGAAAGAAAGGATAGTCCAAGAGAAGGAGAGACTGGCAAAGGAAAAGGCTGCCAGAGAAGAGAGGGAACGGGTGGAACGAGAGAAGGCGGAGAAGGAAAAGATGGAGAGGGAACGACAGGAGAAGGAAAGGATGGAGAGGGAACGACAGGAGAAGGAAAAGATGGAGAGGGAACGACAGGAGAAGGAAAGGATGGAGAGGGAACGACAGGAGAAGGAAAGGAAGAGACTAGAGCAGGAGAAAGCAGAGAAGGAAAGATTAGAAAGAGAGAGGCTTGAGAAGGAACGACTAGAGAGGGAACGCCTTGCCAAGGAAAAGGAAAGACTTGAGAAGGAAAGGATTGCCAAAGAGAAAGCAGAAAGAGAAAAGATGGAGAGAGAAAGAATGGCCAAAGAGAAGGCAGAGAAGGAAAGGCTGGAGCGAATTGCTGAAGAGAAGGAGAGACTTGAACGGGAGAGGCAGGAGAAAGAAAGACAAGAGAAAGAGAAGGCAGAGAAAGAGAGGCTGGAGAAAGAGAGAATCGCTAAAGAAAAGGAGAGACTTGCAAAGGAGAGGGCTGAGAAAGAAAGACAAGAGAGAGAGAGGCTGGAGAGAGAGAGAATCGCTAAAGAGAAGGAGAGACTTGAACGGGAGAGGCAGGAGAAGGAAAGGATAGAAAAAGAGAAGGCGGAGAAAGAGAGACTGGAGAGGGCAAAAGTTGCCAAAGAAAGAGAGAGACTTGCAAGGGAGAGGGCTGAGAAAGAAAGACAAGAGAAAGAAAGGCTGGAGAGGGAAAGAACGGCTAAAGAAAGGGAGAGACTTTTGAGGGAACGGCAAGAAAGAGAACGCCTTGCCAAGGAAAGGGAGAGACTTGAAAACGAGAGGATCGCTAAAGCTAAAGCCGAAAAAGAACGGATGGAGAGAGAAAGAATGGCCAAAGAGAGGGCGGAGAAGGAGAGACTTGAAAGGGAACGAGTTGCCAAAGAGAAGGAAAGGCTGGAGAGGGAACGAATCGCCAAGGACAGGATGGAGAGAGCAGCAAAAGAGAAGGAAGAGCGGGAAAGGATGGAGAAAGAGCATCTGGCCAGAGAAAGGGTGAGAGTGGCTCAGGAGAAGGAGAGGCTGGAGAGAGAGAGAGCCCAGAGAGAGCTGCCAGAGAGAGAGAGAGCCCAGAGAGAGCTGCCAGAGAGAGAGAGAGCCCAGAGAGAGCTGCCAGAGAGAGAGAGAGCCCAGAGAGAGCTGCCAGAGAGAGAGAGAGCCCAGAGAGAGCTGCCAGAGAGAGAGAGAGCCCAGAGAGAGCTGCCAGAGAGAGAGAGAGCCCAGAGAGAGCTGCTGGCCAGACAGAAAGCTCTGCGGGAAAAGATGGAGGTGGTGAAGCAGCGCGGCGTCCTGAGGGACGGAGCAGGGAAACCCAACACCACCCGGCCGGGGCCCCCGGCGGGGGGGGGGGAGCCAGGGAGGGCGGGGGGGGGCGGGCCAGAGAGGGCGAGAGCTTCGGCCGTCAGGAGAGTGGAGAGCGACGTGGAGGAGAAGAAGAAATGAAACCATGCTGTGAATTCATGACGTCACAAAAGCTCAGGACTCTGATTCAACACTGACTGTACCTTAACAAGCTGCTGCTCTGTGACCTGCTGGAGGGGGGGGGGAGGGGGGGTCCCGTCTGGCGGGGGGGGGGGGGGGGGGGTCCCGTCTGGTGGGGGTGGAACCGTCTGGCGGGGGGGGGGGGGGGGGGGTCCCGTCTGGCGGGGGGGGACCCGTCTGGTGGGGGTGGAACCGTCTGGCGGGGGGGGGGGGGGGGGGTCCCGTCTGGCGGGGGGGGACCCGTCTGGTGGGGGTGGAACCGTCTGGTGGGGGTGGAACCGTCTGGCGGGGGGGGGGGGGGTCCCGTCTGGTGGGGGTGGAACCGTCTGGTGGGGGGGGGGGGGGGGGGGTCCCGTCTGGCGGGGGGGGAACCGTCTGGTGGGGGTGGAACCGTCTGGCGGGGGGGGGGGGGGTCCCGTCTGGCGGGGGTGGAACCGTCTGGTGGGACCCCCCCCCCCCCGCCACACCCACTGCAATGAGACAAAAGTGTTGGAGGTTTTCAACCATCGATTCAACGTGAGGTTTTACTACAACTTTGGTCAGATTTGGTTTTAGGGCTCGTTCACATCAGACCGGTTCCATCTGGACCAGAGTTCACATCAGACCCGTTCCATCTGGACCAGAGTTCACATCAGACCCGTTCCATCTGGACCAGAGTTCACATCAGACCCGTTCCATCTGGACCAGAGTTCACATCAGACCCGTTCCATCTGGACCAGAGTTCACATCAGACCCGTTCCATCTGGACCAGAGTTCACATCAGACCCGTTCCATCTGGACCAGAGTTCACATCAGACCCGTTCGTCCATGACCTCTACCACCACCAGGTAGAGGTCATGACCTCCACTTCCACCAGGTAGAGGTCATGACCTCCACCACCACCAGGTAGAGGTCATGACCTCCACCTCCACCAGGTAGAGGTCATGACCTCCACCACCACCAGGTAGAGGTCATGACCTCCACCTCCACCAGGTGGCGCCTTTAGTTTGACCCTCGGCTAAATCAAGAGTAACAAAACCATGGAAACAAACCAGTTGAGGCCTTTTCCTGGTGCTTTGCTTGTAACTTGTGCAGGTTTTTGTTTTTTAATTTAGTGAATAAAATGTGTATATTTGAAAATCTGAAGTATTTCATGTTTTGTCTTCTTTGCTCGTCTCCCATGAACTTCAGACGTTTGTTTGATTGATTTGATCAAAAGACAAACTGGTTTGGAGACGAACAGGAAGTTCAGTCTGAGATCTCGGCTCTGTCTCAGTTCCAAGTATGTACTCAAGTACTCTGAGTACATACTGTACCTACAAGTACGTTCTCAGATGTACGGACTTTTGGAATTTCTTGCTAAATGCAGTATTTGGCCGGAGCGAGAACACGTCTGGGTATTTCATGTGTACTTGACGAGATTCGTACCTTGAATGGGATCAGGACTTGGTCTCTGAGACACCAGGACGAGGACAGTGGAGCGACCTCACCTGGTGAGGTCACTCACCTCTCAATGGTCAGTGAGGTTTATTTAAAGGTCATTCAGAGGTCACTGACCTACTACTGGTGAAATGACCTCGCGAAAGGCCGGACCGCAGACCCGGCCAACAGCAGGTCCCTTTTGTAATTCGTACGCCGCCGACAGTGGGTTAGGGTTAGGGTTAGCTCGGATAGCTCGCGGCCTAGCATGCCCGTTAGCATGCTAACAAACATTGTCCAATTGAGCAGAAATCTGGTAGGTGGCCTAATGGGGGCGCTGCGGTCACGAATCACTAGCTAATTAGCTGGTTTTGATGCTGTTTTTTCAAAATAAAAGTCATTAAAAAAAAACTTATAAGTCTCAGGAGGATGGTGCCCCCCGTCCTGAATCCTGAATCCTGAATCCTGAATCCTCGTCTCTTCTGCAGGATGAGGTGACAGAACGGCTCTCAGGAGAGTTTCTACATCAGCAACTCTTCCTGACTGCATTCCTGGTATTCCTGGTATTCTTAGTGTCACTTAGTGTCACTTAATGTGAATTAATGTCACTTAATGTAGTTCTTAAAGGAGCCGGACACTCCTGGTATTCCTGGTATTCCTGACACTCCTGGTATTCCTGGTATTCTTGACACTCCTGGTATTCCTGGTATTCCTGACACTCCTGGTATTCCTGACACACCTGGTATTCTTGGTATTCCTGACACTCCTGGTATTCCTGACACTCCTGGTATTCTTGGTATTCCTGACACACCTGGTATTCTTGGTATTCCTGACACTCCTGGTATTCCTGACACACCTGGTATTCCTGGTATTCCTGATACACCTGGTACTCTTGGTATTCCTGACACACCTGGTATTCTTGGTATTCCTGACACTCCTGGTATTCCTGACACACCTGGTATTCCTGGTATTCCTGACACACCTGGTATTCTTGGTATTCCTGACACACCTGGTATTCCTGACACTCCTGGTATTCCTGGTATTCCTGACACACCTGGTATTCCTGACACTCCTGGTATTCCTGGTATTCCTGGTATTCCTGGAGGATTTGGATGATTCAGTCTGTTCTTCAGTAATTTAGAGACGAGATGTTTCTGAGACCTGTGGAACCTTCCTGTGGAACCTTCCTATGGAACCTTCCTATGGAACCTTCCAGCTGGACGGAGAAATTGGACAGGAAGTGACTGATGCCTGAAAACCTCTGAATCCTGAACAGGCCTGAGAGCAGAACCACCTGCAGACCAGAACCCCCCGGGGCAGGAGGAACCGGGGCAGGAGGAACCGGGGCAGGAGGAACCGGCTGAAGATCCTGGTGAGGAGGAACCATGACAGTGAAGCCTTGGTTGAAACCTGAGCTGATGTGTCACTCTCTCTTCCTCTTCCTCTTCCTCTTCCTCTCTCCTCCTCCTCTTCCTCCTCCTCCTCCTCTTCCTCTCTCCTCCTCCTCCTCCTCTTCCTCTCTCCTCCTCTTCCTCCTCCTCCTCCTCTTCCTCCTCCTCCTCCTCTTCCTCTCTCCTCCTCCTCCTCCTCTTCCTCTCTCCTCCTCTTCCTCCTCCTCCTCCTCCTCCTCCTCCTCCTCTTCCTCTCTCCTCCTCTTCCTCTCTCCTCCTCCTCCTCCTCCTCCTCCTCCTCCTCCATCATGTTCCTCCACTGTGTGACGTTCTTTGAGAACCTGCTTCATGTTCTGACGTTCTCCTCTCTGTGTGTCTGATCCAGTCTCTGGGTCTCAGGATGTGGACTCTGAAATCCAAGGTGTGTGTGTGTGTGTGTGTGTGTGTGTGTGTGTGTGTGTGTGTGTGTGTGTGTGTGTGTGTGTGTGTGTGTGTGTGTGTGTGTGTGTGTGTGTGTGTGTGTGTGTGTGTGTGTGTGTGTGTGTGTGTTAACCCTGTGTGTGTCTCCAGCGGCCGTCCCTCTGCCTCCCTTTGAGGACGACGACTTCATTCCAGGTCTTTTTCATTTATTGTTCTTTGTTTTTCTGTCGTTTCTTCAAACGAGTCGTCAGCTGATGTTCGTCTCTTCAACTTTAAATCAAGTTTCAATTCGTGAGACAAAAGTGTTAAAAGGACGTGTGAGACACTTTAGAAAAGGACTGCAGACACAGTGAAGGTCCAGGGTCAGCATTCACGAGGAACTGTTTAGCATTCATGTTTAAAAACGTCTGAAATGTGAGAAGAGATGAAACGACACATAAAACCACGTTCCTGGGAGAGTTTTAGAAAATATGATGAATCAGAGACCTTCAATCCATAAAGTTTGATCATATTAAAGTTCAGGGAAGGAAACGATCAGACGGACGACGTTTCTCTTTGAGAACCGAACGTAAACATCAGACTAACGACGTTTCTCTTTGAGAACCGAACGTAAACATCAGACGGACGACGTTTCTCTTTGAGAACCGAACGTAAACATCAGACGGACGACGTTTCTCTTTGAGAACCGAACGTAAACATCAGACGGACGACGTTTCTCTTTGAGAACCGAACGTAAACATCAGACGGACGACGTTTCTCTTTGAGAACCGAACGTAAACATCAGACGGACGACGTTTCTCTTTGAGAACCGAACGTAAACATCAGACGGACGACGTTTCTCTTTGAGAACCGAACGTAAACATCAGACGGACGACGTTTCTCTTTGAGAACCGAACGTAAACATCAGACGGACGACGTTTCTCTTTGAGAACCGAACGTAAACATCAGACGGACGACGTTTCTCTTTGAGAACCGAACGTAAACATCAGACGGACGACGTTTCTCTTTGAGAACCGAACGTAAACATCAGACGGACGACGTTTCTCTTTGAGAACCGAACGTAAACATCAGACTGACGACGTTTCTCTTTGAGAACCGAACGTAAACATCAGACTGACGACGTTTCTCTTTGAGAACCGAACGTAAACATCAGACGGACGACGTTTCTCTTTGAGAACCGAACGTAAACATCAGACGGACGACGTTTCTCTTTGAGAACCGAACGTAAACATCAGACGGACGACGTTTCTCTTTGAGAACCGAACGTAAACATCAGACGGACGTAGGAACGATAAATACCTTTACTGAGTTCTAGACGTCATGTGTCCTTCAAGTGGGCCTGCAGGGGGCGTGGCCTGTAGAGAGGGTGTGGTCTGTGTGGAGGGGCGTGGCCTGTAGTGAGGGGGCGTGGTCTGGGACCATCATGGAACATTCAGAGGGAAATTGGTCTTAAATCGTGAAATAAAGTGTCAGAATATTTACAAGATGTTGGAACAAGTTGATTTTTAACCTGAGACTCGTTCTGGATAAACATGAATCGTTTTTGTCGTAGACGATCCTCGAGACAGTGGACACTCTTATGGTGAGTCTCTCTCTCTGTTCCCTCACCTCTTCTCTCTGTTCCCTCACCTCTTCTCTCTGTTCCCTCACCTTTTCTCTCTGTTCCCTCACCTCTTCTCTCTGTTCCCTCACCTCTTCTCTCTGTTCCCTCACCTCTTCTCTCTGTTCCCTCACCTCTTCTCTCTGTTCCCTCACCTCTTCTCTCTGTTCCCTCACCTCTTCTCTCTGTTCCCTCACCTCTTCTCTCTGTTCCCTCACCTTTTCTCTCTGTTCCCTCACCTCTTCTCTCT
This sequence comes from Blennius ocellaris, assembly GCF_963422515.1. Classification (NCBI taxonomy): domain Eukaryota; kingdom Metazoa; phylum Chordata; class Actinopteri; order Blenniiformes; family Blenniidae; genus Blennius; species Blennius ocellaris. The sequence goes on from NW_027662197.1 coordinate 57,634, forward strand.
GTTCCCTCACCTCTTCTCTCTGTTCCCTCACCTCTTCTCTCTGTTCCCTCACCTCTTCTCTCTCTGTTCCCTCACTTATTCTCTCTGTTCCCTCACCTCTTCTCTCTGTTCCCTCACCTTTTCTCTCTGTTCCCTCACCTCTTCTCTCTGTTCCCTCACCTCTTCTCTCTGTTCCCTCACCTCTTCTCTCTGTTCCCTCACCTCTTCTCTCTGTTCCCTCACCTCTTCTCTCTGTTCCCTCACCTCTTCTCTCTCTGTTCCCTCACCTCTTCTCTCTGTTCCCTCACCTCTTCTCTCTGTTCCCTCACCTTTTCTCTCTGTTCCCTCACCTCTTCTCTCTGTTCCCTCACCTCTTCTCTCTGTTCCCTCACCTCTTCTCTCTGTTCCCTCACCTCTTCTCTCTCTGTTCTCTCACCTCTTCTCTCTCTGTTCCCTCACCTCTTCTCTCTGTTCCCTCACCTCTTCTCTCTCTGTTCTCTCACCTCTTCTCTCTCTGTTCCCTCACCTCTTCTCTCTGTTCCCTCACCTCTTCTCTCTCTGTTCCCTCACCTCTTCTCTCTGTTCTCTCACCTCTTCTCTCTCTGTTCTCTCACCTCTTCTCTCTCTGTTTCCTCACCTCTTCTCTCTGTTCCCTCACCTTTTCTCTCTGTTCCCTCACCTCTTCTCTCTCTGTTCCCTCACCTCTTCTCTCTGTTCCCTCACCTCTTCTCTCTGTTCCCTCACCTCTTCTCTCTGTTCCCTCACCTCTTCTCTCTGTTCCCTCACCTCTTCTCTCTCTGTTCCCTCACGTCTTCTCTCTGTTCCCTCACCTCTTCTCTCTGTTCCCTCACCTCTTCTCTCTGTTCCCTCACCTCTTCTCTCTGTTCCCTCACCTCTTCCTGTCGTTGTGTTTCAGAAGAAGCTCCGTCCTCCATCGACACCACCGGAGGTGAGAGTCTACGTTGTGCCGCCTGTGGCTGTGGGTGTGGCTGTGGGTATGGCTGTAGGTGTGGGTGTGGCTGTAGGTGTGGGTGTAGGTGGGTGTGGCTGTGGGTGTAGCTGTAGGTGGGTGTGGCTGTGGGTGTGGGTGTAGGTGTGCATGTCCCTTTAAGGAGAAGGTGTGGTTTGTGATTGTGTTGTAGTTCTGGTGGAGGAGCCGTCGTCGGGGGAGACCGGAGGTGAGCACCTCCACCTGCAGCTCCACCTCCCGGCGCTGCTCCACCTTCCAGTAACCTGAGTGTTGTTTTGTCCTGCAGCCGCGTCCAGCAGCTCCACACCGTCCCTGGAAGCAGGTAGGACATGGAGGACCAGCAGGGGGCGCCAGAGCCTCACCTCTGACCAGCAGGGGGCGCCAGAGCCTCACCTCTGACCAGCAGGGGGCCCCAGAGCCCCACCTCTGACCAGCAGGGGGCCCCAGAGCCCCACCTCTGACCAGCAGGGGGCGCCAGAGCCTCACCTCTGACCAGCAGGGGGCGCCAGAGCCCCACCTCTGACCAGCAGGGGGCCCCAGAGCCCCACCTCTGACCAGCAGGGGGCGCCAGAGCCTCACCTCTGACCAGCAGGGGGCGCCAGAGCCTCACCTCTGACCAGCAGGGGGCGCAAGAGCCCCACCTCTGACCAGCAGGGGGCGCCAGAGCCTCACCTCTGACCAGCAGGGGGCGCCAGAGCCTCACCTCTGACCAGCAGGGGGCCCCAGAGCCCCACCTCTGACCAGCAGGGGGCGCCAGAGCCCCACCTCTAACCTAGCAGGGGGCGCCAGAGCCTCACCTCTGACCAGCAGGGGGCGCCAGAGCCCCACCTCTGACCAGCAGGGGGCGCCAGAGCCCCACCTCTAACCTAGCAGGGGGCCCCAGAGCCCCACCTCTGACCAGCAGGGGGCGCCAGAGCCTCACCTCTGACCAGCAGGGGGCCCCAGAGCCCCACCTCTGACCAGCAGGGGGCGCCAGAGCCCCACCTCTAACCTAGCAGGGGGCGCCAGAGCCTCACCCCCTGCAGCTCTCTGCCGCCCCCATCTGGAGGGTCTCCGCTTTAGTTTCCTTGTTTCCATGACGACGTCTTCCAGTGGTAGCAGAAAGCTTTTCTGCTGTTTTGAACATCTGAAAGTGCAACTTTTTGAAAACGGCTCCCAGGGTTACAGCGATACGACTCAGTCGTCATGGAAACGAGGGGGAGCGGCCGTACTGACTGCTAGCTTCCCGCTGACTGCGTCGTCGTAACACAAACGGCGCTAACTCGCATGCTAACAACATTGTTTTCAGCGTTCTGGCCGTTTCCATGGAAACGGCCAGAACGTTACCATGGAAACACA
>NW_027662197.1:67420-71907 GCF_963422515.1 Blennius ocellaris
GTGTCCATCTCCCGTCCTCCACCCTCTGTCCCCGTCCCAACCTCCTTGCTCTGTCTCTGTCTCCGTCTCCGTCCCCCACTCTCTGTCCCCGTCCCAACCTCCTTGCTCTGTCTCTGTCTCCGTCTCCGTCCCCCACTCTCTGTCCCCGTCCCAACCTCCTTGCTCTGTCTCCGTCCTCCACCCTGTGTCCACATCCCCGTCCTCTGTGTCCGTCTCCCGTCCCCCACCCTCTGTCCCCGTCCTAACCTCCTTGCTCTGTCTCCGTCCCCGTCCCCCACCCTCTGTCCCCGTCCTAACCTCCTTGCTCTGTCTCCGTCCCCGTCCCCCACCCTCTGTCCCCGTCCTAACCTCCTTGCTCTGTCTCCGTCCCCGTCCCCCACCCTCTGTCCCCGTCCTAACCTCCTTGCTCTGCGCGGCAGGACGTGGGAGGAAGGTAAGGTCCTGATCTTTGACGACTCCTTCGAGCACGAGGTCTGGCAGGACGCCGACAGCTTCCGTCTCGTCTTCATCGTGGACGTCTGGCACCCGGAGCTGACCCAGCACCAGCGCCAGACCCTGAGCCCCATCTAGACCAGAGGACCAGAGGACCAGCAGGACCAGAGGACCAGACCAGAGGACCAGAGGACGAACGCTGCCGGAGGTCCAGAACAAGTCCTGCAGCTGGACAGACTGCTGACTTTTGTCAAACTACTAAGGTGTGGAGGTTCTGAGGTGTGGAGGTTCTGAGGTTCTGAGGTGAGGAGGTGAGGAGGTGAGGAGGTGAGGAGGTGAGGAGGTGAGGAGGTGAGGAGGGACGACTGACAGACCAGAACCCGGTCGAGGGACGATGAGGAACGTCTGCAGATTTAATTTATTCTCCTCCACCGTCGACTCAAACACTGAAACTCTAATGGAACTTAGAGGGGGGGGGTGAGGGGGGGGGGGTGAGGGGGGGGGGGGTGAGGGGGGAGGGGGGGGTCACATGAACCATGTCCAAGCATTAGCATTAGCATTAGCATTAGTCTGTGTCCACAGTCGCTTTAGGAGCTTTGACTGAAGCAGCAGTTTCAGCACATGGTAATGCTAATGCTAACAGCTAACCAGTGTGGAGGAAGCCGCCGCAGAGGGTTAGCGACCTTTTAGCATTAGCGGGACCAGAGCTACGTCTGCTGTCAACAGTTTTATCTTTTAATGTGAAAGAACATGTATTCCAACAAAGATGGCTGCTTAGCATGTTAGCATTAGAGCCTCTGTGAGCATTAGCATTAATGTGAGCATTAGAGCCTCGGTGAGCATTAGCATTAATGTGAGCATTAGCTGGTCCCAGTCACTCTTTGAAAACCAGCATGCAGTACCAGTTTCTACCACAAGGTCTTCAGCATTAATTGAGGTCTACAAGTTGTTCCTCTCAGCCTCGTTCAGACTGAACGTTAAACCTGAACCTGAACCTGAATCTAAACCTGAACCTGAATCTAAACCTGAACCTGAACCTGAATGTAAACCTGAACCTGAATCTAAACCTGAATCTAAACCTGAACCTGAATCTAAACCTGAACCTGAACCTGAATCTAAACCTGAACTTGAATCTAAACCTGAATCTGAATCTAAATCTGAACCTGAACCTAAATCTAAACCTGCTTGGTTCAGTTCAGTCCGGTCCGGTCCGGTTCAGTTCTGTCCGGTTCAGTTCAGTCCGGTCCGGTTCAGTCCGGTCCGGTTCAGTCCAGTCTGGTTCGGTCCGGTCTGGTCCAGTCCGCTCCGCTCCGGTCCAGTTTAGTCCGGTTCGGTCTGGTCTGGTCCGGTCCGGTTCGGTCTGGTCCGGTCCGGTTCGGTCTGGTCTGGTCCGGTCCAGTTCAGTCCGGTCCGGTCCAGTCCAGTCTGGTTCGGTCCGGTCCGGTCCGGTCCGGTTCGGTCCAGTCTGGTTCGGTCCGGTCCGGTCCCGGTTTGGTCCGGTCCGGTCCGGTCTGGTCTGGTCTGGTCCGGTCCGGTTCGGTCTGGTCCAGTCCGGTCCGGTCCGGTCCAGTCCAGTTCAGTCCAGTCTGGTTCGGTCCGGTCCGGTCCAGTTCGGTCCAGTCTGGTTCGGTCCGGTTCAGTCCGGTCCCGGTCCAGTCCGGTCCGGTCCGGTCCGGTGCCTCACGGCGAAGCACCAACATGGTTGAATCGTGGCCACGAGCCTGAAAGCTTTTCTTCACTTTGTTCTTCATTTTGCACAAAAACAAATGTAAACGAGAAAAGATTTATATTTATACAAAATTAAAAAAAGACGGTATAAAAAAAGCAACAATAAAATAAAAGTGTGGTTTTTGTTTTGTTCTGTTGAAACTCAAAATGTTGAAAGAATAAAGAAGTTTTCAAACTTCATTTATTTCCAAACTGACTTTAAGTTGAAATGTTTCCTGTTTTCAGCTGAAGCATCAGGAAGTTTTCAAAACTTGTGGTCGCGACATAATTCAGGTCTTTCTGGAGTGAAACTTTAGTAAAACTGAAGATTTATTCCCACAATTCCAACTTTATGAAAACGCTCCGTCTCCATGGAACGGGAGGGGAAACGCAACTTTTTGAAAACGCTCCGACTCCTGGGTAAATGGGAGAAATGCAACTTTTTAAAATGCACATCTGGGGAAAACACAACTTTTTTTAAAAAACAAAACACTCCGTGGAAATGAGGAAAATGTAACTTTTTGAAACTGCTCCGTCTCCGTGGAAACGGAGGAAATGCAATTTCTCTGAACCCCACAGGTGTAAGGTTTCCAGGACTTGTGAGGCCTGGACCCACTCACAATGCAACTTTGTGAAAACAGCTCCGGGGGAAGTTTTTGAAAATGCTGTGACTGTTGATGGACGTGGTGGAACGTTTTCTGCAGCGGAGGAAGAACCCGGTTCTGCACACGTTCTGCTCAAACTCACATTTCCTCTCTATTTACTGACGAAATGTGTCACAATGCAAAAATACATTTTCAGTCCTTTCAAATTAAGAGTCGGCAGCCGGGCGTCGGTGTAAATGTTTACTGCTTTACATTCATTGAAAGGAAATACATTACAATCCAGTGGAGTCCAACACTGTACAGGAACCCGGGTTCTCCAGCGTGACGATAATAATAATAATATACAATCTTTAGAATTCAGTAGAAACAATCTGAGGTTAAAGGGGAACGTTGACCTGGAACCTCACTTCCTGTCTGTTCTCAGGCGTGACGGAACCACAACTTGAAATACTTCGATTGAGTCGCTGAATTGTGTGAATCGCTGGTCCCAGTGAAGGTTCTAGATAAGGGGTCTGCGCTGGACCCAGTGAAGGTTCTAGATCAGGGGTCTGCGCTGGACCCAGTGACGGTTCTAGATCAGGGGTCTGCGCTGGACCCAGTGACGGTTCTAGATCAGGGGTCTGCGCTGGACCCAGTGAAGGTTCTAGATCAGGGGTCTGCGCTGGACCCAGTGAAGGTTCTAGATCAGGGGTCTGCACTGGACCCAGTGAAGGTTCTAGATCAGGGGTCTGCGCTGGACCCAGTGACGGTTCTAGATCAGGGGTCTGCGCTGGACCCAGTGAAGGTTCTAGAGTGATGGTCTGCGCTGGACCCAGTGAAGGTTCTAGATCAGGGGTCTGCGCTGGACCCAGTGAAGGTTCTAGATCAGGGGTCTGCACTGGACCCAGTGAAGGTTCTAGATCAGGGGTCTGCGCTGGACCCAGTGACAGTTCTAGATCAGGGGTCTGCACTGGACCCAGTGAAGGTTCTAGAACGTTCTCCGCACTGGACCCAGTGAAGGTTCTAGATCAGGGGTCTGCGCTGGACCCAGTGAAGGTTCTAGAGTGATGGTCTGCACTGGGCCCAGTGAAGGTTCTAGAATGTTCTCTGCACTGGGCCCAGTGTTGTAGAACGTCTGAGGGTTCCCAGAAGTTTTAAATGAAGATTTTCAAAAGTTAGAAAAAGTTTGGGTGAAATGAAAATATTCCCATTGAGATGAAAGGAACCTGAACTGAGTCAGATGTTCTCCTTCAGGTTCTCCGCTGTGCAGGTTTGGTTCTCCACCGCCTAGGAACGTCGTTTCACTGTCACGACTTTCAAACTGAAGCTTTAAACAATCCAACGTGTCTGAATGTCACCAGACGTTCTTCACCTTTCAAATCCCACGGAATTTTAATTCTTCAAAATTCGTCAGAACCGAACCGATTCGACTCGTTTTAGGAGTTTGAATCAAACTGAATCGTTTGCTTGTTAAACGTTTCATCTGCAACAGGAATGTGGAACTTTTCATTTCTTGTTGAAGTTTTAAAAGTGAAGTTGTTTGTCCAGCAGTGAAACACGTTTTTCCAACACGACGACGTTTCGAGAGACGACAGAACCGCTTCTGGACGCCACTTTGACATTTGGGAGAAAAAGGAGAATAAACGAGTCGATTAGCATCGACTTTCATAGTTTAGAAGTAAGACGAGGTTCTAGAAGCAGCGCTGAGGTTCTGGGACGTCCAGCAGCTTCTGGTTCTCCGTGGATCCCGGGAAACATTCACTT
>NW_027662196.1:0-10000 GCF_963422515.1 Blennius ocellaris
AATTCGTTGAACGCGCTGCTTTTATTAAAAACTATTATTGGTTTTTAAATGTAAATTAAATTACTACCTGACGGATTTTTAACCAGTCAGTAGTTAGTTCCTTGTCAGAGTAAGTTAATTCTAGTGATTATAGTAACTACAGTTAATGATATAAAGTTGACTCGCCACTATTTAACTGAAGTAAATTAAGTTTTTGTATTGAAAGTGAATGTTTGTGATTTTAACCTTTAAATCATTTAAATGTGGCGCACAAACAATACAATCAAATGTATTCGATGTTTTAATGCAGATGAAAGTATTTAATGATGTAAGATGAAGGAGATTGAAAAAGAATTGATAATAAATTAAAATCTTGATGTAAATAATGTTGTGATTTTCACTGAAGCTTCATTCAAAATAAGAGAAATTTTCACAATAATGTGTGATTAATAAAGAGTTACTGGTATTTTTCCTCTAAATGTGAATTAAGTCAGATTATTGGTTCATTTTTAAATGTCGAGCTGAAAAAAGACGAGAAAAGAGAAAAAAATAAAGATTCAAACAGTCGAGACTCAAATCACGTTTCTCCTTTTTCTTCTTTTCTTCTTTTCTCCTTTTCTCCTTTTCTTTTTTCTTCTTTTCTCCTTTTCTTTTTTTCTTCTTTTCTCCTTTTCTTGTTTTATTCTTTTCCCCTTTTCTTCTTTTCTTTTTTCTTCTTTTCTCCTTTTCTCCTTTTCTCTTTTTCTCCTTTTCCCCTTTTCTCCTTTTCTTCTTCTCTCTTTTTCTTCTTTTATCCTTTTCTTCTTTTCTCTTTTTCTTCTTTTCTCCTTTTCCTCTTTTCTCCTTTTCCTCTTTCTCCCTTCCTCCTTCTCTCCTCCTCCCTTCATCCCGACCAGTGAAGAACAATCAGTTTCACGTCGTTTCATTTCTCTTCGTCCAAAATCTGAAGATTCACTGAAAATAATAATAATAAAATAAACTTCAGGGAAAAGATGGAGTCTGATTCACTGCAGGAACACTGATGGAGGGATGATGGATGATGGATGGATGGATGATGGATGTATGATGGATGTATGGATGTATGATGGATGATGGATGGATGGATGATAGATGATGGATGATGGATGGATGGATGATGGATGGATGATTGATGGATGATGGATGGATGATAGATGGATGATGTATGGATGGATGATGGATGATGGATGATGGATGGATGATGGATGATAGATGGATGATGGATGGATGATGGATGGATGATGGATGGATGATGGATGATGGATGATGGATGGACGGATGATGGATGGATGATGGATGGACGGATGGATGGATGTATGGATGTATGTATGATGGATGATGGATGATGGATGGATGGATGATAGATAATGGATGATGGATGGATGGATGATGGATGGATGATGGATGGATGATGGATGGATGATAGATGGATGATGTATGGATGGATGATGGATGGATGATGGATGGATGATGGATGGATGATGGATGATGGATGGATGATGGATGATGGATGGATGATGGATGATGGATGGACGTATGATGGATGGATGATGGATGGATGGATGGATGGATGTATGATGGATGATGGATGGATGGATGATAGATGATGGATGGATGGATGATGGATGATGGATGATGGATGGATGATGGATTGATGGATGATGGATTGATGGATGATGGATGGATGATGGATGATGGATGGATGATAGATGGATGATGTATGGATGGATGATGGATGATGGATGGATGATGGATGATGGATGGATGATGGATGATGGATGGATGATGGATGGATGATGGATGGATGATGGATGATGGATGGATGATGGATGATGGATGGACGTATGATGGATGGATGGATGGATGGATGATGGATGATGGATGGATGATGGATTGATGGATGATGGATGGATGATGGATGATGGATGATGGATGGATGATGGATGGATGATGGATGGATGATGGATGGATGATGGATGATGGATGATGGATGATGGATGGATGATGGATGGATGATGGATGGATGATGGGTGGATGGATGATGGATGATGGATGGATGATGGATGATGGATGATGGATGGATGATGGATGATGGATGGATGATGGATGGATGATGGATGATGGATGGATGATGGATGGATGATGGATGATGGATGGATGATGGATGGATGATGGATGATGGATGGATGATGGATGATGGATGATGGATGATGGATGGATGATGGATGATGGATGGATGATGGATGGATGATGGATGATGGATGGATGATGGATGATGGATGATGGATGGATGATGGATGATGGATGGATGATGGATGGATGATGGATGATGGATGGATGATGGATGATGGATGGATGATGGATGATGGATGGATGATGGATGATGGATGGATGATGGATGATGGATAGACAGTGGTTCGTTACTCCAAACTTGACAGGTTCGGTGCCAGGACGTTATGAGATGGGTCAGGACAGTATGGTACGGTTTGGTATGGTATAGTATGGTACGGTATGGTATAGTATGGCATGGTATGGCCAGGACGGTTCAGTACGGTACTGGATGGGTCAGGATGGTACGGTTCAGGAGGGTATGGTACAGATGGTATGGTATGGATGGGATGGTACGGTATGGTACGGTTCAGGATGGTCTAATACAGATGGTATGGTACGGTATGGTATGGTATGGTATGGTATGGTATGGTATGGTTCAGGATGATTTGGTACAGATGGTATGGTACGGATGATATGGTACGGATGGGATGGTACGGTAATGTACGGTTCAGGATGGTTTGATACGGATGGTATGGTACGGTATGGTATGGTGCGGTATGGTACAGTTCAGGATGGTATGGTACGATACGGTTCAGGATGGTATGGTACAAATGGTATGGTACGGTATGGTACAGTTCAGGATGATATGGTACAGATGGTATGGTACGGATGATATGGTGCGGATGGGATGGTACGGTTCAGGATGGCATGGTACGGATGGTATGGTATGGTATGGTACGGTTCAGGATGGTATGGTACAGATGGTATGGTACGGATGGTATGGTACGGCATGGTATGGTTCAGGATGGTATAATACAGATGGTATGGTACGGTTCAGGATGGTATGGTACAGATGGTATGGTACGGTATGGTATGGTACGGTTCAGGATGGTATGGTACAGATGGCATGGTACGGTATGGTATGGTATGGTATGGCATGTACGGTTCAGGATGGTATGGTATGGTACGGTGTGGTATGGTATGGTATAGTATGATATGGTACATATGGTACAGTTCAGGATGGTATGGTATGGATGGCATGGGACGGTATGGTACTGTTCAGGATGGTATGGAACGGATGGTATGCTACGGTATGGTATGGTATGGCATGGTATGGTACAGTTCAGGATGGTATGGTGCAGTATGGTATGGTACGGTATGGTATGGTACGGTTCAGGATGGTATGGTATGGTACGGTTCTGGATGGTGTGGTATGGTATGGTATGGTATGGTATGGTATGGTATGGTATGGTATGGTATTGTATGGTATGGTATGGTACGGTTCAGGATGGTATGGTATGGTATAGCATGGTATGGTATGGTATGGTATGGTATGGTGCGGTATGGTATGGTATACATCACTCTGAACAAGCAGCGATATTTAACTGGTGCAGACGTTCCTCTCAGTAACCGGAGGGGCGGAGCTTCAGCATGAGCTCCTCCTCTCAGTAACCAGAGGGGCGGAGCTTCAGCAGGAGCTGGAGGCTGCTGCTCCGCCTCCTCAGTTGAAGCTCCGCCTCCTCAGCACTGACCAGTCAGTAACTGGTCAGTGGGTAGTCAGCAGTAACTGGTCAGTGGTTAGCCAGCAGTAGCCGGTCAGTGGTGAGTCAGCAGTAACCGGTCAGTGGTTAGCCAGCAGTAGCCGGTCAGTGGTGACTCAGCAGTAACCGGTCAGTGGTTAGCCAGCAGTAGCCGGTCAGTGGTGACTCAGCAGTAGCTGGTCAGTGGTTAGCCAGCAGTAGCCGGTCAGTGGTGACTCAGCAGTAGCTGGTCAGTGGTTAGCCAGCAGTAGCCGGTCAGTGGTGACTCAGCAGTAACTAGTCAGTGGTTAGCCAGCAGTAGCCGGTCAGTGGTGACTCAGCAGTAACTAGTCAGTGGTTAGCCAGCAGTAGCCGGTCAGTGGTGACTCAGCAGTAACTAGTCAGTGGTTAGCCAGCAGTAGCCGGTCAGTGGTGACTCAGCAGTAACTAGTCAGTGGTTAGCCAGCAGTAGCCGGTCAGTGGTGACTCAGCAGTAACTAGTCAGTGGTTAGCCAGCAGTAGCCGGTCAGTGGTGACTCAGCAGTAACTAGTCAGTGGTTAGCCAGCAGTAGCCGGTCAGTGGTGACTCAGCAGTAACTAGTCAGTGGTTAGCCAGCAGTAGCCGGTCAGTGGTGACTCAGCAGTAACTAGTCAGTGGTTAGCCAGCAGTAGCCGGTCAGTGGTGACTCAGCAGTAACTAGTCAGTGGTTAGCCAGCAGTAACTAGTCAGTGGTGACTCAGCAGTAACTAGTCAGTGGTTAGCCAGCAGTTCGCCTCCAGGTTTTCTTTGTTCTGTTGCTCTGCAGTGTTGCTGAGGAACAGCCGCAGTTACAGGAAAAATCCCCCCCCCCCCCGTCCCCACCACCCCCACCACCCCCACCACAACCACCCCCCCAACCCCCCCCCCCCCCCCCCCCCCCCTCCTTCCCCCTTCGGTTTCTGCACAGAGGAATTGTTGTGGGAGGTTTTCATGGAAGTCGGATTAATAAACAAAAAACACGACTGTCAAAAATAGAAGAAAGAGTAGAAAGAGTGACAGACAGAATAACACACACACACACACACACACACACACACACACACACACACACACACACACACACACACACACACACACACACACACACACACACACACACACACACACACACACTATTTACATTTTGTTTTTTTTCCATCAGTTTCACTGCAACAGGAAACAAAACGTGTGAAAACGTGTTTTTTGTGTGATTCTACTTCCCACCCTTCTCTGTGTGTGTGTGTGTGTGTGTGTGTGTGTGTGTGTGTGTGTGTGTGTGTGTGTGTGTGTGTGTGTGTGTGTGTGTGTGTGTGTGTGTGTGTGTGTGTGTGTGTGTGTGTGTGTGTGTGTGTGAGGTCATCAGGTCAGTATCTTCACTTGTTCGACGTTTGACTGTTGGTCGTTTGCTGCATCTGAACAAGTTTTTACTTCCACTGTTAGTTTGAAGGTCTGAAGGTGCAGAACCTGGAGAACCTGGAGAACCTGGAGAACCTGGAGAACCATTAGAACATGCGGTTCTCCATCTCCGTCACGTTCAGTTCGAACCTCTTTTTCTGTACGAGCAGCGTCTCGCTTTTTGTTGTGAAACTCTCCTGGACGTGGTTGTTGGACGTCCCCACGTCCTGATGTCCCCACCGTCCCCACGTCCTGCGTCCCACCGTCCCCATGTCCTGACGTCCTGACGTCCCGCTGTCCCACCGTCCCCACGTCCTGATGTCCCACCGTCCCCACGTCCTGATGTCCCCACCGTCCCCACGTCCTGCGTCCCACCGTCCCCATGTCCTGACGTCCCGCTGTCCCACCGTCCCCACGTCCTGATGTCCCACCGTCCCCACGTCCTGATGTCCCCCACCGTCCCCACGTCCTGCGTCCCACCGTCCCCACCGTCCCCATGTCCTGACGTCCCGCTGTCCCACCGTCCCCACGTCCTGATGTCCCCACCGTCCCCACGTCCTGACGTCCCCACCGCCCCCACGTCCTGATGTCCTCACGTCCCGCTGTCCCCACGTCCTGATGTCCCACCGTCCCCACGTCCTGATGTCCCCACGTCCTGCGTCCCACCGTCCCCACCGTCCCCATTTCCTGACGTCCTGACGTCCCGCTGTCCCACCGTCCTGACGTCCCGCTGTCCCACCGTCCTGACGTTCCGCTGTCCCACCGTCCCCACGTCCTGATGTCCCCACCGTCCCCACGTCCTGCGTCCCACCGTCCCCACCGTCCCCACGTCCTGACGTCCCCCACCGCCCCCACGTCCTGACGTCCTCACGTCCCGCTGTCCCCACGTCCTGACATCCCACCGTCCCCACGTCCTGATGTCCCCACCGTCCCCACGTCCTGTGTCCCACCGTCCCCACGTCCTGACGTCCCCACGTCCTGTGTCCCACCGTCCCCATGTCCTGACGTCCCAGCGTCCCCACCGTCCCCACGTCCTGATGTCCCCACCGTCCCCACGCCCTTATGTCCTCACTGTCCCCACCATCCCCACATCCTGATCTCCCCACCGTCCCCACATCCCCACCGTCTCGCCGTCCCCACGTCCCACCGTCCAGGTTTCAGTTCCGGTCCAGTGAAACCAGAAATACCAGCGACAGTTAACGACGAGCCGAACGTCCGACGGCAGCAGTTGGTAATTAATCAGCGGCTCCCGGCTGTCGCCGCTCTGCGGTAATTAGAGTCTTCAGAGACGACGGGACGACAGGACGAGGGTAAGACGACGGTAAGACGACAATATGGATGCTAACGAAGCAGGAGGACAGAGAAGACCAAGAGGAAGGAGGAGGAGGAGGAGATCAGTTCTGTCAATATCCCTTCCTGTGGCTCTCAGCTGCAGAGCTCAGCCCCACACTGCACTGTTAGCTTTAGCATTAGCTTTGGCATTAGCAGCAGCTCAGATCTTAGCAGTTGCTGAACCCCAGTCTAGGGAAGGAGGGGCCTCGCCCCAACACTGCAGGCAGCATTAGCATTAACGCGTGTCCACAACTGCTATTAGCATTAGCTTCTCTCTGGAAGAGCTTTCTGTCTGACAGAGGAACTCTTTGATGTCACTTTGATGTGTCTGTTTAACTTTTGTTCCATCTTTTAAGCTTCTTATCGTGTTTTAAGTTCTGTTTTTATCTTGCAGGATATGTTTTATTTCCTCTGAAGGCAGCAGACGTCTTCATCAATCAATCAATCAATCAATCAATCAATCAATCAATCAATCAATCAATCAATCAATCAATCAATCAATCAATCAATCAACCACCAGATGCAGCAGAACCCCAAGAACAACTCTCTAACCCAGGTCACAACACTGATCTCTGGATCTCTGGATCTCTGGACCTCAGGATCTCTAGATCTCTGAATTTCTGGATCTCTAGATCTCTGGATCTCTGGATCTCTGGATCTCTGGATCTCTGGATCTCTGGATCTCTAGATCTCTGGATCTCTGGACTTCTGGATCTCAGATCTCTGGATCTCTGGACCTCTGGATCTCTGGACCTCAGGATCTCTGGACCTCTGGATCTCTAGATCTCTAGATCTCTGGATCTCTGGATCTCTGGATCTCTGGATCTCTGGATCTCTGGACTTCTGGATCTCAGATCTCTGGACCTCAGGATCTCTGGACCTCTGGATCTCTAGATCTCTAGATCTCTGGATCTCTGGATCTCTGGATCTCTGGATCTCTGGACTTCTGGATCTCAGATCTCTGGACCTCTGGATCTCTGGACCCCTGGATGTCAGAACTTGTTCTCATCCTTTTCATTGTTTCTTCTTCACTTTCAGTGTTTATCTCTCTTTTTTTCTGCTGCCGCCGCCGCCACTTTAGTCTATGCTAGTTTGAGGAATCTGTCCTCCGCCGGTGGAAACAAGCCGAAACTCCAGAGGAAACGACACGGTGGAGGAGAAAACTGCTGAGTCATGACGTTTGAAGAGCAAAGAATCTAATCAAGACGTAAAGAAAGTTAAAAGAAGAAACGGAAACTTAAAAGAACAAATGAGAAATTTAAAAAAATATATATTTTCAACCTAACTTTGACAATTAAATACATTTGAAAATAAAAAATTCAAGTGGAAAAATGACAAAGTAAAAAAATCAGAAATGCACAAGAGACGAAATCGTCATTGAGTGAAAGTTTCCATTCTCCGTTTGGTTCTGGAGTCCAGGTTCTCCGTTTGGTTCTGGAGTCCAGGTTCTCCGTTTGGTTCTGGAGTCCAGGTTCTCCGTTTGACTGTTTTCCCACCAGGCGACTCCTTCAGGGTGAAACTTCCCCTCCACCTCCACCTCCACCTCCACCTCCTTCCCCTCCTTTCCTCAACCTTAATTTACGACGTGTTCAGGAATCTCCTCCTCCGGCAGTAGAACCACACCTGACGCCGCACTTCAAAGGCGCCTGCGAGGGGGCGGGGCTTTGAGGGGGCGTGGCCTCCGGTGGCGAGGTCACGAGGCCGATCATACGCCTCGTTTCCACGTCAGTAACAGGTTTTCACGTGTTTCCACTGAAGGCACCGTCACCGCCGCCGTCTTCCGTTGAGGCGCGACGGCGGCAGATTTAAAACTTTCATCCAACATTCGTCTGGTGTGTGTGTGTGTGTGTGTGTGTGTGTGTGTGTGTGTGTGTGTGTGTGTGTGTTTCAGGTCACAGTTCAAAGGGTCACACATAAACTTTATGACAAAGAGAAACACCTGATTCACACACACACACATTATGGGAAGGCGGAGCCGCCTGCCACAAACCACTTAGAGCTACAGAGCGGGGGGGTGGGTGGGGTGGGGGGGTGCGGGGAAGGGGGGGGGGTAGTTAGCTAGTTAGTGGGCGTGTGAAAAGAAAACGGCACTAATTCAGTGACAATAACAGAACCCCCCCCCCCGCCCCCCACCAACACACACTGCCCTGAAACCACCCCACCCCCGCTGCTCCCCAGCTGACTGCATCTAACAGGAGGAAGAGCTATGGTGGTAGAACACACACACACACACACACACACACACACACACACACACACACACACACACACACAGCACACACACACACACACACACACACACACACACACACACACTTTGGAGAAGCGAATGTGTCTCCTGTTCAGACGGTGGAACGTAAATCTACAGCAGAATGTCTCATTATTTAGAGGATCCCCCCCCCTCACCCCCCCGCTGTGACACGCGTGTGGCGGCGTTCTCGGGGAGGGGGTGTTTTCACTGTTTTCTGGGTCACACATGAAATCAAACCTTCACCTCGAGCTGCAGAGATGATTTATTCAGACGCTGGCAGACGTTGGCTCACAGACAGACGGTGTTCCTGGAGACCTGCCGACGGCCTGGGGGGGCGGGGGGGGGGGGGGGGGGGGGGTGTTACACCTCCTCCTCTCAGAACCTCCTCAGAACCTCTGATTTGATGTGACTGTGGTCATGTGACTCAGTGGTCATGTGACTGGTCACTCAGCATGTTCGGTACAGGAAGTTCTAATTAAATGTTGAAGTGTGAAACTTTCCCACCTGCTCGCTTTTGAAGTTCTTTGATGTCGGCAGGTCAACCAGTGGAGCAGCGCTGGAAGGCGAGTCGCCGATCAGCCGCCATCAATCAGCCGCCATCAATCAGCCGTCATCAATCAGCCGTCATCAATCATCCGTCATCAATCATCCGTCGCCAACCAGCCACCGGCGGGTCAGCGAGCCGCACGCCAAACCTGCCGAGCGGGAACGGTCTGCGGTTGATGATCGGCTGGTTAGGGTTAGTACCAAGTTGGTTTGTTACTATGGCGACTCTCAAAATAAAACCACCAAGTTGGTTCGTTATTACGGTGACTGTCAAAATAAAAGTACCAAGTTGGATTGTTATTATGGGGACTGTCAAAATAAAAGTACCAAGTTGGTTTGTTATTACGGCAACAGTTATTTTGTCAAAATAAAAGTACCAAGTTGGTTTGTTATTACGGCGACTGTCAAAATAAAAGTACCACGTTGGTTTGTTTTTATGGCGACTGTCAAAATAAAACCACCAAGTTGGTTTGTTATTATGGTGACTGTCAAAATAAAGCTAAAGAGTTGTATTGTTATTCAATGACCAGCTGCAGGAGGATGTCATGACTCGTTAGCATGGTGCGTTCTGATTGGCTGCTGCAGCCGAAGGCCCGGTGATGCGTTCACTGACCCCTCTGACAGTTCGTACAGGAAGTTCTTAATTTTTCACTTACAAACTTGTCAGAC
>NW_027662196.1:20000-28811 GCF_963422515.1 Blennius ocellaris
CCATGAGACACTGAGACCATGAGACAGTGATACAGTGAGACCATGAGACTGTGAGACACTGAGACAGCAAGACACTGAGACAGTGAGACACTAAGACCATGAGACCATTAGACAGTGAGACCATGAGACACTGATACAGTGAGACCATGAGACACTGAGACCATGAGACTGTGAGACACTGAGACAGCAAGACACTGAGACAGTGAGACACTGAGACCATGAGACCATTAGACACTGAGACCATGAGACCATTAGACACTGAGACCATGAGACCATTAGACAGTGAGACCATGAGACACTAAGACAGTAAGACACTGAGACACCGAGACAGTGAGACCATGAGACACTGAGACTGAGACCATGAGACAGTGAGACAGCGTTCAGGAAGTCAATGTTCAACATGGACGTCCTAAAGAGTCCTAAAGACGGTCGTGGTTTTCCGTCCAACATCTTCCCAGAACTTTCAGAAGTTGTTTGTTCCTCGGCGGCGCCATGGCGACCATCAGGCGCCGGCAGTCGTCCTCTCAGCCGTCCTCTCAGTCGTCCTCTCAGCCGTCCCCTCGGCCGTCCTCTCCGTCGTCCCCTCGGTTGTCCTCTCGGTCGTCCCCTCGGTCGTCCTCTCGGCCGTCCTCTCAGCCGTCCTCTCGGTCGTCCTCTCAGCCGTCCCCTCGGCCGTCCCCTCCGTCGTCCCCTCGGTTGTCCTCTCGGTCGTCCCCTCGGTCGTCCTCTCGGCCGTCCTCTCGGCCGTCCTCTCGGCCGTCCCCTCGGCCGTCCTCTCCGTCGTCCCCTCGGCCGTCCTCTCGGTCGTCCCCTCGGTCGTCCTCTCGGCCGTCCTCTCGGTCGTCCCATCGGCCGTCCTCTCGGCCGTCCTCTCGGCCGTCCTCTCGGCCGTCCTCTCGGCCGTCCTCTCGGCCGTCCCCTCAGCCGTCCTCTCAGTCGTCCTCTCAGTCGTCCTCTCGGCCGTCCTCTCGGCCGTCCTCTCGGCCGTCCTCTCGGCCGTCCTCTCGGCCGTCCCCTCAGCCGTCCTCTCAGTCGTCCTCTCAGTCGTCCTCTCGGCCGTCCTCTCGGCCGTCCTCTCAGCCATCCCCTCGGCCGTCCCCTCGGCCGTCCTCTCGGCCGTCCTCTCCGTCGTCCTCTCGGCCGTCCTCTCCGTCGTCCTCTCGGCCGTCCTCTCGGTCGTCCTATCGGCCGTCCTCTCGGCCGTCCTCTCGGTCGTCCTCTCGGTCGTCCTCTCGGCCGTCCTCTCAGTCGTCCTCTCGGCCGTCCTCTCGGCCGTCCTCTCAGTCATCCTCTCAGCCGTCCTCTCGGTCCGTCCTCTCAGCCGTCCTCTCAGTCGTCCTCTCAGCTGTCCTCTCAGTCGTCCTCTCAGCCGTCCTCTCAGCCGTCCTCTCAGTCGTCCTCTCAGCCGTCCTCTCAGTCGTCTTCATCACGGCGAGCAAACAGCACTTTAGGAAACGAGCGGCGTCCCTGACGGATCTTCGGCGGCGTCCAGACGTCCCATTCCGGCGGCGGCGGCCCGGCGTTATGGCCGCCAGTCGTCAGATTGATAACCGGCGCTCCGGACCGGCGCGGCGATTCTGCCGCGGGTTAATTAAACATTTACATACAGATGCCCGGCGATGTGTTGTCTCGGGACATAATTTATACCATCAGCGGGCGCTTTAATCAGGCGCCGCAGGACGCCGTATGTTAGCGCGCCGTGCTAATTGGCGCCACGCTGGCGCCTGTTTTGGGGCCGAGAGACGAGCGGAGTTCAGCGTCCTCGGCTCGTCTCTCCACCTCGTCCTCTGACAGGCTGTCCGTCCCCTCATGGCCTCCCGGTGAACCAGAGCCGCCGTCTCGCGCCTTAAATGTCCCTAATTTGTCCATTAAAGGCGGCCGGTCGCTACATGAATCAGCCGCGCGGGGGAAACAACGCCGCGCCGCCGCCGCCGCGCGGGGGATTTATTTATGGCTGCCGCAGTAATTAAAGCAAGTTTTTGAGGCTGTTTGTGCAGCTTTATGAGGCCGTTAGCGCCGAACGCCACCTCAACGACGGATCTGACAATTAAAACACTTCGGCTTCTTCAATTACTGAGACTTTAATTCTTCGTTTTCACGATTCTGAACCTTTAATAAAGAGCCGGAGCGACAAGATCCACTCAGTCTGTTGACTTGTTGTGTTGTTGTGTTGACGTGCTGTTGTGTAGTTGTGTTGATGTGTAGTTGTGTTGACATGTTGTTGTTGTGTAGTTGTGTTGATGCGTAGTTGTGTTGACGTGCTGTTGTGTAGTTGTGTTGATGTGTAGTTGTGTTGACGTTTTGTTGTGTTGACGTGTTGTGTAGTTGTGTTGATGCGTAGTTGTGTTGACGTTTTGTTGTGTTGACGTGTTGTGTAGTTGTGTTGATGTGTAGTTGTGTTGACATGTTGTTGTTGTGTTGACGTGTTGTTGTGTTGATGTGTAGTTGAGTTGACATGTTGTTGTTGTTGTGTTGACGTGTTGTTGTGTTGACATGTTGCTGTTGTGTTGACGTGTTGTTGTTGTTGTGTTGACATGTTGTTGTTGTTGTGTTGACATGTTGTTGTTGTGTTGACGTGTTGTTGTGTAGTTGTGTTGACGTGTTGACATGCTGTTGTGTTGTGTTGTTGTGTTGATGTGTTGATGTGTTGTGTTGATGTGTTATTGTGTTGATGTGTTGTGTTGATGTGTTGTTGTGTAGTTCTGTTGTAGTTCTGTTGTGTTGTGTAGTTGTGTTGATGTGTAGTTGTGTTGTAGTTGTGTAGTTGTGTTGATGTGTAGTTGTGTTGTAGTTGTGTAGTTGTGTTGTAGTTGTGTAGTTGTGTTGAAGTGTAGTTGTGTTGTAGTTGTGTAGTTGTGTTGTAGTTGTGTAGTTGTGTTGATGTGTAGTTGTGTTGATGTGTAGTTGTGTTGTAGTTGTGTAGTTGTGTTGATGTGTAGTTGTGTTGTAGTTGTGTAGTTGTGTTGTAGTTGTGTAGTTGTGTTGAAGTGTAGTTGTGTTGTAGTTGTGTAGTTGTGTTGTAGTTGTGTAGTTGTGTTGATGTGTAGTTGTGTTGATGTGTAGTTGTGTTGTAGTTGTGTAGTTGTGTTGATGTGTAGTTGTGTTGTAGTTGTGTAGTTGTGTTGTAGTTGTGTAGTTGTGTTGAAGTGTAGTTGTGTAGTTGTGTTGATGTGTAGTTGTGTAGTTGTGTAGTTGATCTTGAGTTCAGCTCCTGATCAACCAGAAGCAGAAGATGATCAAAGAGCCTCCGGTTGCCGCGGCGACAGATGAACTGAACATTAACAGACTGGAAAGTGAATCTAAAACATCTTGAAGATTAAATTAAATGAAGATTAAATTAAATGAAGATTAAAAGATTGATATGAAGATGAAGGTGTGAAGATCGTCGCTGCTTCTCATTTTAATTTCAGGATTTAAATTAAAAATAAACGATTCAGGAGAAAATTAAAGTGCGTTAATGTTCTGCTGAGCAGATTAACAGAGTTTAGACCTTTTTGTTAAAGCTGAGTCATTTAAAATGTGACGGTGTGAACACACACACACACACACACACACACACACACACACACACACACACACACACACACTCAGATTGTTTATCAATAAAAAAACACTGCGTTTCCGTCAATTCAGGGTTAAACTTACTCTGATTTTCAACTTTCTGGAACAGTGAACACAACCCACTGTTGTTGTGTTGTGTTGTTGACATGTTGTGTCGTGCTGTTGTGTTGTCGTTTTGTTGTGTTGCGTTAATGTGTTGTTGTGTCGTGTTGTCATGCTGTTGTGTTGTTTTGTTGTGTTGTGTTGATGTGTTGTTGTCTAGTTGTGTTGTCGTGTTGTTGTGTTGTTGGATTGTTGTGTTTTGTTGATGTGTTGTTGTGTTGATGTGTTGTTGTCTAGTTGTGTTGTTGTATTGACGTGTTGTTGTGTTGTGTTGTTGTTGTTGACATGTTGTTGTGTTGACGTGTTGTTGTATTGACGTGTTGGTGTGTTGACATGTTGTTGTGTTGACGTGTTGTGTTAATGTGTTGATGTCTTGTGTTGTTGTGTTGACATGTTGTGTTGTTGTATTGTTGTGTCATTGTGTTGATGTGTTGTCGTGTTGTGTTGATGTGTTGTTGTGTTGTAGTGTTGTTGATGTTGTAGTTGTGTTGACGTGTTGTGTTAATGTGTTGATGTCTTGTGTTGTTGTGTTGACGTGTTGTGTTGTTGTATCAATTGTGTCATTGTGTTGTCTTGTTGTGGTGTTGTTGTGTTCTTGTCGTCGTTGTGTCATTTGGTCGTTGTGTCGTTGTGTTGTCGTGTTGTGTTGATGTGTTGTTGTGTTGTGTTGTTGTGTTGTTGTGTCGTTGTGTTGTTGTGTTGATGTGTTGTGTTGATGTGTTGTTGTGTTGTCGTGTTGTGTTGATGTGTTGTGTTGATGTGTTGTTGTGTTGTCGTGTTGTGTTGATGTGTTGTGTTGTTGTGTCGTTGTGTTGTCGTGTTGTGTTGATGTGTTGTTGTGTCATTGTGTCGTTGTGTCATCGTGTTGTCGTGTTGTGTTGATGTGTTGTTGTGTCGTTGTGTCGTTGTGTCATTGTGTCGTTGTGTCATCGTGTTGTCGTGTTGTGTTGATGTGTTGTTGTGTCGTTGTGTCGTTGTGTCATTGTGTAGTTGTGTCATCGTGTTGTCGTGTTGTGTTGATGTGTTGTGTTGATGTGTTGTGTTGATGTGTTGTTGTGTTGTGTTGTTGTGTTGTCGTGTCGTGTGTTGTTGATGTGTTGTTGTGTGTAAACAGCTCCTCTCCGTCTTACAAAGTGTCAACAGGTTGTTTGTGTTTTCCCGACAGTGAAACAACAAACAAGAGACGTTGTTGTTTACAGGAAATAAAAAGTTTCTCGCCTGCAGGAACATTTTCATGTTTTGATTCTAGAAACGTCTCGGAGGACCAACATCAAGCTGCTGCAGCTCGTTAGTCAGGGGGCGGAGCCACACCGGGGGGCGGAGTCACACCGGGGGGGCGGAGTCACAACGGTGAGGGGGCTGAAGAACACCATTTATCCAGTCATTGAGCTCCAGCAGCATGGAGGTCACATGACGCTTATTGATCATGGAGGTCACATGACGCTTATTGATCCTGGAGGTCACATGACGCTTATTGATCCTGGAGGTCACATGACACTTATTGATCATGGAGGTCACATGACACTTATTGATCATGGAGGTCACATGACACTTATTGATCCTGGAGGTCACATGACGCTTATTGATCCTGGAGGTCACATGACACTTATTGATCATGGAGGTCACATGACGCTTATTGATCATGGAGGTCACATGACGCTTATTGATCCTGGAGGTCACATGACGCTTATTGATCCTGGAGGTCACATGACACTTATTGATCATGGAGGTCACATGACGCTTATTGATCATGGAGGTCACATGACACTTATTGATCATGGAGGTCACATGACACTTATTGATCCTGGAGGTCACATGACACTTATTGATCATGGAGGTCACATGACGCTTATTGATCATGGAGGTCACATGACACTTATTGATCCTGGAGGTCACATGACACTTATTGATCATGGAGGTCACATGACGCTTATTGATCATGGAGGTCACATGACACTTATTGATCATGGAGGGTCACATGACGCTTATTGATCATGGAGGTCACATGACACTTATTGATCCTGGAGGTCACATGACACTTATTGATCCTGGAGGTCACATGACACTTATTGATCTGGATTCTGCCTCAATAAACGGAGGTGAGAAGAAGAAGAAACCATTGAAGCTTCCATCTTGTAAAATCACTGCATTTTAATCTCTTTTTACTTTTTCCATAAACTAAAGCGGGAGATCAGCAGCTTGTCAAGGTTTTCTGGGCGTTAATCTGGATTAATCTGGATTAATCTGGATTAATCTGGAGCTCGTCTTCGTGAAGCTCTGCAGAGGTTCTGGACGGAACACAAACTTCAGCCTTTTGGTTTTTCTCACTTGTTCTTCTGCTCCGTTATATTTGATACTTTGTTCTTTTATTTGATACTTTGTTGTTGTATTTGATACTTTGTTGTTATATTTTATACTTTGTTCTTTTATTTGATACTTTGTTGTTATATTTGATACTTTGTTCTTTTATTGATACTTTGTTGTTATATTTGATACTTTGTTGTCATATTTGATACTTTGTTTTTATATTTGATACTTTGTTCTTGTATTTGATACTTTGTTGTTATATTTGATACTTTGTTGTCATATTTGCTACTTTGTTGTCATATTTGATACTTTGTTGTTATATTTGATACTTTGTTGTTATATTTGATACTTTGTTCTTTTATTTTATACTTTGTTGTTACATTTGATACTTTGTTGTTATATTTGATACTTTGTTGTTATATTTGATACTTTGTTCTTTTATTTTATACTTTGTTGTTACATGTTATACTTTGTTGTTATATTTGAGACTTTGTTGTTATATTTGATACTTCAGTTGATATTGCATTGCATATTATCTCTGTTCTCTCTGTTGGTTCTGGAGTTCTGCCTTGGTTCCGTTGTCTTTATTGGGATTGTGACGTTGAGGTGGATGTGAGACCCCCCCCCCCCCCACACACACACACACACACACACACACACACACACACACACACACACACACACACACACACTGCCGGAAAGTGACAGCTGGTCTAATTGGGATTAATCCAGTGCAGCTCCAGTTGAGCGGCGGCGTCGCCGTGTGAGGAGAACTGGCATTGACCCACACGAGGAGCAGAGCGCCTGCAGGCCGCCGCCGCCGCCACGCATTCATCTTCCTCAGCGCCACGTTGTGATTATTCAGCGCCGCAGCCGCCGCCTCCCGGGTCACGAGCACAAAGCCTCAGACGGCGCGGAGAAAGCAGCTCATCAGAGACGAAGACGCTCTTCACTGCGTTTCTTCTCCGGGAACACGAAGCGGCATTATTCTGTTTCTCACCTCCGACTCCGCTGCCGTCGCTTTGAATTACTGAGACGAGGAGCAATCAAACATTCATGAGAGAGACGAGGAGGAGGAGGAGGAGGAGGAGGAGGAGGAGGAGGAGGAGGAGGAAGAAGCGCAAAACTTCCTACTGGAAGCAACTTTTCCAGAGATTTCCGGCTCCTTAAACAATTATTGTTATTATTAGAACTGAAAATTCAACATGTTGGTTAAAATGTAAGTTTGTGTAGAAACACAACACAACTGGAGGAGGAGGAGGAGGAGGAGGAGGAGGAAGAAGAAGAGGAGGAGGAGGAGCAGTAGGAGGAGGGAGGGAGGAGGAGGAAGAGGAGGAGGAGGAAGAAGAAGAGGAGGAGGAGGAGCAGTAGAGGAGGGAGGAGGAGGAGGAAGAGGAGGAGAGGAAGAGGAGGAGGAGAGGAGGAGGAGAGGAGCAGCAGGAAGAAGAAGAGGAGGAGGAGGAGCAGTAGGAGGAGGGAGGAGGAGGTGGAGGAGGAAGATGAGGAGGAGGAGCAGCAGGAAGAAGAAGAGGAGGAGGAGGAGGAGGAAGAGGAGGAGGAGCAGCCGGAAGAAGAGGAGGAGGAGCAGCAGGAGGAGGAGGAGGAAGATGAGGAGGAGGAGGAGTAGGAGGAGGAGGTGGAGGAGGAAGATGAGGAAGAAGTGGAGGAGCAGGAGAGGAAGATGAGGAGGAGGAGTAGGAGGAGGAGGAAGATGAGGAAGAAGTGGAGGAGCAGGAGGAGGAGCAGCAGGAAGAAGAGGAGGAGGAGGAGGAGCAGGAAGAAGAAGAGGAGGAGGAGGAGGAGGAGGAGAAGTAGGAGGAGGATGTGGAGGAGGAAGATGAGGAAGAAGTGGAGGAGGAGGAGGAGGGAGGAGGAGGAAGAAGAAGTGGAGGAGGAGGAGGAGGAAGAAGATGAAGAAGAGGAGGAGTTGTGTGTTTCAAGCGTGTTTTTGCAACATGTTTTGTAGCGTGTTGTGGGCTATGATGGCTGTTTATATCATCCTCCACCCTCCACCCGCACCCCCCTCCTCCACCCCTCCTCCACACCCCACCCTCCCCCCCATCCTCCCCCTCCACCCGCCTGCCGCGCTCATTCCTTCCCTTCCCTCATTCCTTTTTCTACTTGTTGT
Source organism: Blennius ocellaris (assembly GCF_963422515.1). Classification (NCBI taxonomy): domain Eukaryota; kingdom Metazoa; phylum Chordata; class Actinopteri; order Blenniiformes; family Blenniidae; genus Blennius; species Blennius ocellaris. The sequence continues at coordinate 28,099 of NW_027662196.1, forward strand.
TCAACAGCATCCCGTCTCCGCAGCGACGGCGGCGCTAATTATCAAAGTGTTTAAAAGGTAAAGCGTTTCCCTTTCATCTTCCTTTGAAACGATTCCTGTTGCGTCTCTTCCTCCTGCAGCAGAAAACGAGACGCTCTTCCATCATTCACTCGTTCATCTGAGCCGAGCCTCCTGGACGTCACCACAGGGGGCGCCGTCAGCTCCGCCCGGCTCCTGCACCACCCAGCACTCCTCCACCCTCACACTGGAGGAAACCAAGGCCCGTTACCACGGCAACGAGAGCAGTGAAGACAGGGTTTGTGTTTTCGGTTCACAAAAGTTTCTCGGTTCTGGAAACAATGTCCGTTTCCATGGAAACGACCGAAACACCATGAAGCCTCACATGTTTGTCCACTAGTTGGTGCTGTTGATGGTTTTAGTGGTTCTTGTGGCGGTTCCTGGTACCTTAGAGGGTTCTTCCTGGTACCGTGGAGAGTTCTTCCTGGTACTGTGGAGAGTTCTTCCTGGTACCTTAGAGAGTTCTTACTGGTACATTGGAGAGTTCTTCCTGGTACTGTAGAGAGTTCTTACTGGTACATTGGAGAGTTCTTCCTGGTACCATAGAGACTTCTTCCTGGTATCATGGAAAGTTCTTCCTGGTACCATGGAGAGTTTTTCCTGGTAACTCAGATGGTTCTTCCTGGTACTTCAGAGGGGTTCTTCCTGGTACCTTA
>NW_027662195.1:0-15000 GCF_963422515.1 Blennius ocellaris
TCCATCTTCTGGACCCGCCTCACCTGCTGCAGGTACGAACGTCCCACTTCACACTGACGGTTTTTAAGTAAAAGATGCACTTTGTGGACGTTTACGTCACAGCAGCTGCTCAAAGTGTCACTTTTCTCAAAACAGCTCCTTTGATCTCTGCTATGATGAGCCTAATCCACTTTGTATGGGACAGTTTTTCGCAGTTTTTTGGGATTTATCCCAGTGGTTTGTCGTTAACGTCCCGAAATCTAATGGATTGATCCTCTAATGATGACAAATCATCCCCGAAGATTTCATGTCATTACGATTAATAGTTTTTGCAAAAAGTTAGAAAATACATAGAAACATCCAAACCATGACTAGATGAATAAATGAATAAATACATGCAGATGAAAACTTTTATTGGCGAAGGTAATGATCAAACACCTGCAGCGAAAGGATTCCAGACTTTGTCATGACAGTTTTGTTAAAAGTCCTTGGTGTTTGTTTCAGCCCCTCTTGGTTTGGCCTGTTTGCTCCTTCAGCCACATGTAATCCATTACAGGCAAAGTTGTCGAGTCGCATCAAAACCACTTTTATTCTCTTGAAAACAACTTGGAAATATGCAATTTTCAAAGAGCAGAGTGTCGTTTTAGAAGTCCAGTTCATGCCAGGAAAACCAAAGTTATTTATTGTTGTGGAGCCGCATTAAAGGAGATTAAATTAAGTGCTTTGTAGACGGTTTTTACTCGAGTAGCTCTGATTCTGCTCCGGACCGCAAATACGACTTGAACAGTGAAGTGATTGAAGTGAGTGGGTGGAGACGTTGACCTTCACAACCTTCATGACCTTCACAACCTCCACGACCTTCAAAACCACCATGACCTTCACAACCTCCACGACCTTCACAACCTCCACGACCTTCACAACCTCCACGACCTTCACAACCTCCACGGCCTTCATGACCTCCACGACCTTCAAAACCTCCACGACCTTCAAAACCTCCACAACCTTCAAAACTTTCATGACCTTCACAACTTCCATGACCTTCAACAACCTTCAAGAACTTCACAACCTCAGGTCAGCTCTTTTCAATAGATCAAGTTTACTTCGAGAAAATATCTTTGGAGAAAGAAACTTAATTAAACTGAGGAGTGACTCGTTATGTCATGAGGAACAAATCAAACAAAAGCATATAGCATGTAGCATTGCTGGTGTGAGCGTATGAAAGTCTTTAGCATGTAGCATATAGCATTAAGCATGTAGCATCCCTGGTGTGAGAGCATGGAAACTCTTTAGCATGTAGCATTTTTTTTAAACTTAACTAAACTTTTGATCCCATGAACTTGCATAAACATAAATAAACAAAATAACTGTGCAAACACATTATTATTATTGCATGTCCAAGAAATAATAATGTATTGTTGTATATATATATATAAAACATTGGAACGTTATAACTTGTTGCCCCGGAGGCCATAAAAACCAAAGCACAATCTGTATTTTGTAAAATAAATTTATTAAACTGAAAAGAACCATTTACACTCGCACACATTTTTCAAATATACAAACAAAATAATTTTCTACACTCAGAAAATACAACAAAGATCCCTGTCAGACACATTTAGAAGCGTCGCAGTGACCACTTTGGGGAAAATCCTGGTTTTCATTTGTTGTTATACGACCGCTGAGAACATGTCTTTTGTTTGAATCCCCAAATCTCCTCCGTTTTTCTCTCTCTCTCTCCCTCTTCAGATAATTATTACCAAAAGCTCCAGTTATTGCACGCCCATGTCTCTGATGTCTCTGATGTCTCTGATGTCTCTGTGTGTCACAGTAAATTAAAATGGAAACAAGCCTGAGTTCGGTGTCAACAGAGAAGAATGTCAAACGCAGATGGAGAAGAAGTTTCCCTGAACTGCTGTTTCTCTGCGGCGCCGTCCTCTGGAGGACACCTTCACCCCAGGACAGAGACAGTGTCCACAAGGACCCCTGGGGTGAAGGTGTCCTCTGGAGGACACCTTCACCCCAGGACAGAGACAGTGTCCACAAGGACCCCTGTGGTGACCACCACTGGTTGATGTACCAGTTACTGTTTCTGTCCTCATGTTTCATTAGAAACAGACACGGAGAGACAGACAGGGAGAGAGAGAGACAGAGAGAGAGACAGACAGGGAGAGACAGAGAGAGAGAGACAGAGAGAGAGAGAGACAGAGAGAGAGACAGACAGGGAGAGACAGAGAGAGAGAGACAGAGAGAGACAGACAGAGAGAGAGAGAGACAGAGAGAGAGACAGACAGGGAGAGACAGAGAGAGAGAGAGAGAGGACAGGGAGAGAGAGAGAGAGAGAGAGAGACAGAGAGACAGACAGGGAGAGAGAGAGAGAGAGAGAGAGAGACAGAGAGGGAGAGAGAGGGAGAGAGAGAGAGAGACAGGGAGAGACAGAGAGAGACAGGGAGAGACAGACAGGGAGAGACAGACACAGAGAGAGAGAGAGACAGACAGGGAGAGACAGACACAGAGAAAGAGAGAGACAGACAGGGAGAGAGAGAGAGAGAGAGACAGAGAGGGAGAGAGACAGAGAGGGAGAGAGAGAGAGAGAGACAGGGAGAGAGGGAGAGAGAGAGAGAGAGAGAGAGAGAGAGAGAGAGAGAGAGAGAGAGAGAGAGAGAGAGAGAGAGAGAGAGAGAACAAAGTATTGTCATTGGCTCTAATGCAGAACAGATGCTGGATTTAAAAAAACCAAAAGAACGAGAGAGAACTTCTGGTTTTTGCTTCCACTGTATACAAATCTAGTCCAAGATAGATGCTACGTAAACACACACACACACACACACACACACACACACACACACACACACACACACACACACACACACACACACACACACACACACACACACACACACACACACACACACACACACACCTCTACAGTGGCTACAACTGTTGATTTGTTCATTTTCTGGCCATAAACAGAACAAGACGTTTTCATTTTAAATTGACGGCTCGAGTGGGAAAGTTTGTTGTTTACGAGGAAAAGTGACGTCTGCAGATCTGCTCGTAGTCGTTTTCCTTTAAAGACACTTTCTTTTGACCCACAGTTTGGAAAAATAAAGAAGTTGAATGATATTTCATCAAGTAGAGTTTATTTGTTTAAAAAGGTCAAAGTAAGAGTCTTAGGGTCAATTCTAATGGATAAAACAAGTTGTGTTTCATTCTTTTTTTGCGTAACGACGCTCACAAGACGGAACTTTTAAAAAGACGCCCTCGATCGCGGTCCCACGGCGGAGACGCTGCTACTGGGCCTGACCTCTTCACTCTCTTGGTTTCAGTGTTTCTGCCGTTTCCATGGAAACCAAACTTTTCTGAACCTAAAACGCAAAACAAAAAAAAGTTTGCTTCACAGATTATTTTCTGTTTTTCGGCATAGATTTTTTAAACAGTGTAATTTCAAGAAATAAATCATTTCAAAGATTTCTCAGGTTCACTTGAAGTTATTTTCTACAAAATCAATGTTTTCTGGTTGTTTTCCTCTGAGAAATATTGACTGATTTTGTTTGTTGTTTTTACTAGTTTTTGTAGCAATTGAACTAAAACGAAGTGTAAAAATGAAATTTTCCTCATTAATCAGACGTCAGGTCGCCAGACTGGCACTGAAAGGGTTCAAATCTGGAAATTGTTTGATAGAAAGTGAACTTTTAATACACCAACGGCAGAAATGATGGACAGATCAAGAAGAAATAAATGACCCAAAAGGATCAAATTAAAAAAATAATCCTTAATGTGGGTTAATTACAATTTCAGAAATGTTGCAATTGTTAAAACAAGATTTCCTGAAGTTGTTGCTAATAACACAACTCTTTCAAATTGAAGATGTCATCTTGCTTTTACATTAAAGACAATTAAAATCCTTCACGCTGACGATCCAACCTGAAGAGTTACGGTGCAGTTCAGCTCTTCACCGCTTGTTCACCACCAGCTCGGCTACTAACTCCACATTAAAGCTAAGCTAGGCTACTCAGCACGTTATGTTTTCTGAAATGTTTTCTCTTAAGACTCTAAAACGCCGTTGTTCCTGTACAGAAAAAGCTCCTGTCCTGCGCGACGTTGAACCACAGAGGACGTTCCACAGTCTCAACTTTCTCCTTCACAGACGCTGAAGAAGCGTTTCGGCCGTATTTACAGGAAGTCAAAAAACATTCCGTATAAAACAACAGCAGCTCACAGGATCTGGTAGAATCGTCTGAATGTGTTGCTTATAAAGTGAGCAAAACCCATTTTGTTTGAAAAAGTGAAATTAATTCCATTGCGGAGACGTTAGCGGGGAGGATTTTCCGGCGGTGGTTTGGTGAAAGTCTCGCCTGTTCAGACTTTGTCTTGGCGGTTCGTCGTTCATGAGATGAACTGAGATGAAAATGTCCTCCGTTCTGAGATGATTTAAAAGATTCAGATTCCTGGTAGGGCTTCCCGATGAAGAGCGTAATGCTAGCAAAGCATCTCCTGCAGTGTGATGCTAGCAAAGTGTCGTCCTCCCGCGGTGTAATGCTAGCAAAGCATCTCCCGCAGTGTGATGCTAGCAAAGCATCTCCCGCAGTGTGATGCTAGCAAAGTGTCGTCCTCCCGCGGTGTAGTGCTAGCAAAGCATCTCCCGCAGTGTGATGCTAGCAAAGCGTCGTCCTCCCGCGGTGTAATGCTAGCAAAGCATCTCCCGCAGTGTGATGCTAGCAAAGTGTCGTCCTCCCGCGGTGTAATGCTAGCAAAGCATCTCCCGCGGTGTGATGCTAGCAAAGCGTCGTCCTCCCGCGGTGTGATGCTAGCAAAGCGTCGTCCTCCCGCGGTGTGATGCTAGCAAAGCGTCGTCCTCCCGCGGTGTGATGCTAGCAAAGCGTCGTCCTCCCGCGGTGTGATGCTAGCAAAGCGTCGTCCTCCCGCGGTGTGATGCTAGCAAAGCGTCGTCCTCCCGCGGTGTGATGCTAGCAAAGCGTCGTCCTCCCGCAGCACACAGGAAAACGTTGTGAACAAGTCGGATCTCGTTTCTTCACCAAGTCTCTTTCAGTCAAAGTGAATCGGAGGTTTTTAAAGAGGACGACGTCAGTTTACGTTTCGTTTTGTTTTCACAGAAGATTTTTGAAACTGATTTCGCGTTAGAGCAAAGCGCTAAGCGTAAAAATATCACATTAGAACATGTTAAATTGAAAGCTTGAGTTGATCTCCATGACGGGAAATCAGACGTCAAACTTTGAAAACCCGACGTGGAACAGAAACTTCCAGAACAAAAGCCTTCGTTCTTTAGCGTCACGACAATCATAATAGTCAGCATCTTTGATGAAAACTACATTTTATCCAAAAGTTGTGAAAAAGTGGTGAATATTCTTTGGTCCCGTTTACACGACAACAGTGCGCCAATCTGGCAATGCAACTTTTTGAAAACAGCTTCCAGAGTGGAACATTTTGAAAACACTACATTTCCATGGAAACAGGGGAAAATGCAACTTTTAGAAAAGAATGCTTGAACTCTGTGGAGACAGCAGAAACACTACTACTGTACATTTTTGATAATACGATGCCACAGGGGTCAGTACTGCCACCTCACAGTGGGGGGTCCCAGGTTCGATTCCAGGTTGGGCTTTAGGACCTTGAGCTGACGCTAGTTTCCTGCCGAAAGCCTCGTTGACATGACAACCTTTTCAACTTTCACAGAATTCTGGGTGTCAGTTAACACGACAATGATCCTTGGAGCCGCGGCCAATGCAACTTTTAAAAAAGACCCCAAGGTACCACTATTTAAAAATGCTCTGACACCGTCTCCATGGAAACGGGGAAAATGCAACGATTCTGAATAGCAACTACTGGTTGTGGTCAACCACAGTTCTGCACATGCTCAGTAGAGCCCATCAGAACAAAGTTTCCTCTGTGGTGTCAGGACTCCCAGTCCTTGTTCTCCTGGGACTTTTATTTTGACAGTCACCGTAAAAACAATCCAACTTGGTAGTTTTATTTTGACAGTCACCATAATAACAATCCAACTTGGTGGTTTTATTTTGACAGTTACCATAATAACAATCCAACTTGGTGGTTTTATTTTGACAGTCACCATAATAACAATCCAACTTGGTGGTTTGTCCACTAGAATGTCTCTGTACGAACATTGTTTATGTTTATTATAGCAGATTGTTCTCTGCTGTGTGTGTGTGTGTTCTTGTACTTTCAGTACTAAAACAAACAACAGCACCCGCTAGTGGCCCAACAGGCTAATGACATTGATTCCATGTAAACGCACTTGGATTTCAAAACATTGTTGTATTAATGGGAAGTTTTCTGAAACAAAAATGCTTCACATGCATTTTCACTGAAACGTTGTCGTGTAAACGGAGGCTCAGTAATCAGAGTATTACTGTTTGTCAGTATTCCTCTCAGGTTGTTCCAGTTCTGTAGGTTTGGGCGACACACTGAGTGTCAAACAGACTCGTCTCACTTCAAACCCCATGAATTCAAGAAAAGTGAGACTTGACCGCAGAATTCTGCCAAAAGTATGAGCCAAGACTAGTTTCACTGTAGTACACAGTTCAGCCGGTAATACAGGTACTGTAGTACACAGTTCAGCCGGTAATACAGGTACTGTAGTACACGGCGCTGCTGGCGTCGGACAGAGCCGAGATCAAAGGGCTGCTCCCGTCGGACAGAGCCGAGATCAAAGGGCTGCTCCCGTCGTCACAAGCATTCATCATGCTGCTCAAACCGCTGCGCCCTGCCAGGCCCTTCGGCGCGGCTCCGCCCCCCCCGCCCAGTCTCGGCCCGGCTCCGCCCCCCCCGCCCAGTCCAAACCCCTCGTCCCGACTCCGTCCCACGTTCACGTACTGGTCCAATTCATGCCGGTCCACTTCAGACCAGAAGTCGGCGGAAGACGACGTCAGGTGACCGGGGGAGTCGGGGTGAGAGTGGGCTAAGTGCACGGAGGGGAGAAAGGTGGACGGAGGGATGGAGGAGGAGGAGGCGCAGGATGGAGGAGATACTTCTGGAGGAGGTGAAAGCTGCCCCAGGTGGGACGTCGCGAAGTGGGACCCGGCTGGACCGTACATCTGGCTGAAGTAGCCCAGCGTCTGGTGGCACTTGATGCTGTCCGACAAGCCGACGGGGGCCTGGGGGTAGGGGGAGGGGCAGGAGGAGGCGAGAGGAGGAGGAGGAGGGGGGCACTTCATGGGGCTCCTCAGGGTGATCTGCTGGCTCAACTTAACGTTGACGGAGCTCAAGTTGGACTCGACCGGTCTGGATCTTGAGGCGGGACTCGGGCCTGAGGGGGCCTGGGGGCCGTAGTGGGGGCTGTAGTGCTGGCTGTGATGGTGGAGGTGGTGGTACCCGCTCCACCCCCCCTCTTCTTGAATATGTTGGGGGAAAAACACGGAGTCCCCGGCTCCGTCCTCCAGAACATCCAGAGGGGACATCTCTGGGGTGGGCAGGCCGTAGCTGTCCAGGTCCGGGTGTCCCGGGTTCTGCGGGTCCCTGAAGTGTCCCAGGGACGACAGCAGGGGGTGGGGGTGGTGGTGATGGTGGTGGTGGTGCTGAGCGGGGCGGCCGTAGGAAGGAGGCCCAGAGAGGCCCTCTGGCCCCAGGGGGCTGAGGCCCGGTCCCACGCTGTGCAGCAGGAGACCCGGTTCCACCCGCTTCAGCTTCTTGGTGGTCTTCTTGCGGCGAGGACGGTACTTGTAGTTGGGGTGGTCCTGGAGGTGCTGCACCCGCAGCCGCTCCGCCTCCTCCACAAACGGACGCTTGTCCACGGCGCTCAAGGCCTTCCAGGACTGGCCTGCAAGACAAACACCAGAACTACAATTATTAAAGACTCGACATCGACACAGTGGGTTCTCATGCTCCCCTTGAGAGACTCCAGGTACTGCAGTGTAGTCCAGGTACTGCAGTGTAGTCCAGGTACTGCAGTGTAGTCCAGGTACTACAGTGTAGTCCAGGTACTGCAGTGTAGTCCAGGTACTACAGTGTAGTCCAGGTACTGCAGTGTAGTCCAGGTACTACAGTGTAGTCCAGGTACTGCAGTGTAGTCCAGGTACTATAGTGTAGTCCAGGTACTGCAGTGTAGTCCAGGTACTACAGTGTAGTCCAGGTACTGCAGTGTAGTCCAGGTACTACAGTGTAGTCCAGGTACTGCAGTGTAGTCCAGGTACTACAGTGTAGTCCAGGTACTACAGTGTAGTCCAGGTACTGCAGTGTAGTCCAGGTACTACAGTGTAGTCCAGGTACTACAGTGTAGTCCAGGTACTGCAGTGTAGTTCAGGTACTGCAGTGTAGTCCAGGTACTACAGTGTAGTCCAGGGTATAGTCGGGTATATGTGGATACACAATGTATATAAGCACTCAGCTTTTTTTCTTTTCCCAAGGATGATGAAGTCATACCAGCTCTACTCTGCCTCTGATTGGCTCCTGGCTGCTCTACTCTGCCTCTGATTGGCTCCTGGCTGCTCTACTCTGCCTCTGATTGGCTCCTGGCTGCTCTACTCTGCCTCTGATTGGCTCCTGGCTGCTCTACTCTGCCTCTGATTGGCTCCTGGCTGCTCTACTCTGCCTCTGATTGGCTCCTGGCTGCTCTACTCTGCCTCTGATTGGCTCGTGCCGCTGCAGCCTGATTGGTTAACGTTTGTGTTGAGGATTAGCCTTTAGCATTTAGCACATTTCAGTTCCTTCAGCCTCGAGTTGCACACCTTTTCTGTACCTCTATTTTCTATTTATTATTTTTTCATTCCATTTTGGCAAATATATTTTGCCTATAATTACATTTTTTAATTAAAATAAATATAGAGATCAAATTTAAATTCCACCCAGTCTGTTGAAGGTGCAGTATTACTGACAATGAACTTTGACTCGTCCTTATAGGTAAATATATAGATAATATCACTTTGGTTCTATTTATGTTTAAAATCAGCCAATCAGTGAGTAGAACTCTATAGATTTCATACAGATGATTATATTAACACTCCACCTGGATGCAGTGAGGGGGGTTCAAACTACTAAACAAACTACTAAACAAACTACTAAACAAACTACTTAACAAACCACCAATCAAACTAGTAAACAAACTACTTAACAAACCACCAATCAAACTACTAAACAAACTACTAAACAAACTACTTAACAAACCACCAATCAAACTACTAAACAAACTACTTAACAAACCACCAATCAAACTACTGAACAAACTACTTAACAAACCACCAATCAAACTACTAAACAAACTACTAAACAAACTACTTAACAAACCACCAATCAAACTACTAAACAAACTACTTAACAAACCACCAATCAAACTAGTAAACAAACCACTAAACAAACAAACTACTAAACAAACCACTAAACAAACAAACTACTAAACAAACTACTTAACAAACCACCAATCAAACTACTAAACAAACTACTTAACAAACCACCAATCAAACTACTAAACAAACTACTAAACAAACTACTTAACAAACCACCAATCAAACTACTAAACAAACTACTTAACAAACCACCAATCAAACTAGTAAACAAACCACTAAACAAACAAACTACTAAACAAACTACTAAACAAACCACCAATCAAACTAGTAAACAAACCACTAAACAATCAAACTAGTAAACAAACTACTAAACAAACCACCAATCAAACTAGTAAACAAATGAGGGATAGGACTTCAAAGAAATCGTTCCTGTATTTGAACACATTTCGGCAGTAAACGACTCCTGGTGGCCATTTTAACATTTTACTGTATATTTTGCTGAAGGTTTAATTAAAAATGGCTTCATTTTAAGATTGGAGTCATTTTTAATCGTAATTGTTTTTTGTGTTTGTTTTTTATTGAAGATACAAACATTTTCATGGCCTGAGTGAAGATTGTTCAGTGGAAACGTTCGTTTTGAGTCACTGAAGATGAAATATGTTTGTTGCGCCTGAACTAAGTGGTGTTTGACGCATTATGTTAATGAATTTAAAATGTGTTTTTCTGCTGTTTTAAAGTATTCGTGAAGCATTTTGAATGACTTGTTGTTGAAACGTCTCCATAGATAAACTTGACGCTGCTGCTGGATGATGACAAACTCAACTTTTAAAACTTAATCTGTACGTATTGGATTTCCCTGCAGTTTGGTGCCGCCGCCCAGCAGGAGGGCTCCTCTCTGACCTGCGTGACGACTCTGTTCTAAACCTCCTCCTTCCCACAAACATGCCGGAGCTCCACGAGGCGCTCATGGCCGCCGCCGCCGGCGCTCTGAGGTCCGCCATGAGAACCTTCCCTCAGAAACGCTGCGGTTGGAGTTTGAGCTGCAGATGAACAGCAGCTGTCTGCTGCAGCGGCTTTAATGTGAAACATGGACACAAGCTAATGTTTCCACTCTGCTTGGTATCGTCTCCCTCCAGCCCTCTGCTTGGTATCGTCTCCCTCCAGCCCTCTGCTTGGTATCGTCTCCCTCCAGCCCTCTGCTTGGTATCGTCTCCCTCTAACCACTCTGCTTGGTATCGTCTCCCTCCAGCCCTCTGCTTGGTATCGTCTCCCTCCAGCCCTCTGCTTGGTATCGTCTCCCTACAGCCACTCTGCTTGGTATCGTCTCCCTCCAGCCCTCTGCTTGGTATCGTCTCCCTACAGCCACTCTGCTTGGTATCGTCTCCCTCCAGCCCTCTGCTTGGTATCGTCTCCCTCCAGCCCTCTGCTTGGTATCGTCTCCCTACAGCCCTCTGCTTGGTATCGTCTCCCTCCAGGACTCTGCTTGGTATCGTCTCCCTACAGCCACTCTGCTTGGTATCGTCTCCCTCCAGCACTCTGCTTGGTATCGTCTCCCTACAGCCACTCTGCTTGGTATCGTCTCCCTCTAACCACTCTGCTTGGTATCGTCTCCCTACAGCCACTCTGCTTGGTATCGTCTCCCTCTAACCACTCTGCTTGGTATCGTCTCCCTACAGCCACTCTGCTTGGTATCGTCTCCCTCTAACCACTCTGCTTGGTATCGTCTCCCTCCAGCCACTCTGCTTGGTATCGTCTCCCTACAGCCACTCTGCTTGGTATCGTCTCCCTCTAACCACTCTGCTTGGTATCGTCTCCCTCTAACCACTCTGCTTGGTATCGTCTCCCTACAGCCACTCTGCTTGGTATCGTCTCCCTCTAACCACTCTGCTTGGTATCGTCTCCCTCCAGCCACTCTGCTTGGTATCGTCTCCCTACAGCCACTCTGCTTGGTATCGTCTCCCTCTAACCACTCTGCTTGGTATCGTCTCCCTACAGCCACTCTGCTTGGTATCGTCTCTCTCCAGCCACTCTGCTTGGTATCGTCTCCCCACAGCTTCTCGGACTCTCTCAGGTTCTAACCTCCTGAGGTTTGGGTTCCTTCTCAGGTTCTAACCTCCTGAGGTTTGGGTTCCCTCAGGTTCTAACTTCCTGAGGTTTGAGTTCTCTCAGGTTCTAACCTCCTGAGGTTTGGGTTCTCTCAGGTTCTAACCTCCTGAGGTTTGGGTTCTCTCAGGTTCTAACCTCCTGAGGTTTGGGTTCCCTCTCAGGTTCTAACCTCCTGAGGTTTGGGTTCCCTCAGGTTCTAACCTCCTGAGGTTTGGGTTCTCTCAGGTTCTAACCTCCTGAGGTTTGGGTTCTCTCAGGTTCTAACCTCCTGAGGTTTGGGTTCTCTCAGGTTCTAACCTCCTGAGGTTTGGGTTCCCTCTCAGGTTTTCAGAACAACGACACCAAGCAGCACTTTGACCACAACTTCTCGTCAAACATTTTCTCAAAACACCCAAAACACAGAAACTGCTTGAAGGTGGAGCTCCTGGCATGAAAGAAGACTTTGATCTGTCTGGAAAGACATTGAACGTGGAACTCCACCCATCCTCCACCCACTGTGCTCACTTTACTGTGACACTTTGAACTCCACCCATCCTCCACCCACTGTGCTCACTTTACTGTGACACTTTGAACTCCACCCATCCTCCACCCACTGTGCTCACTTTACTATGACACTTTGATCCCCTGCAGTCCTGCTGCACCTTCTTTCATCTTCAGATTCAACAACAAACTGATAAATGTACAAAAACCTGCTTTAATTTGGTTTCTTTCCTAAGAATGTGGATGAAATCAATTAAATATTGAACTGGAGACATCAGACTGTTTAAGATGGATGGATGATGGATGGATGATGGATGGATGGATGATGGATGGATGATGGATGGATGATGGATGGATGATGGATGGATGGATGATGGATGATGGATGGATGGATGATGGAGGATGGATGATGGATGATGGATGATGGATGATGGATGGATGATGGATGATGGATGATGGATGATGGATGGATGGATGATGGAGGATGGATGATGGATGATGGATGATGGATGATGGATGATGGATGGATGATGGATGGATGGATGATGGATGGATGGATGATGGATGGATGGATGATGGATGGATGATGGATGGATGGATGATGGATGGATCTTCGTCCTATTTGTGTGTGTGTGTGTGTGTGTGTGTGTGTGTGTGTGTGTGTGTGTGTGTGTGTGTGTGTGTGTGTGTGTGTGTGTAGTTGGGTGTGAGTGTGGGTGTGTTTCTATTTTATTTCTACTTTTTCTATTTTTATTTTATGTGAGCACTTTGAGTTTCATGTCATAAAACGGCTGTATCAATAAAGTTTGATTTGATTAGATGTCCTGGTCTCTGGTTCACATCAGACCCCCACAGTGAAGTCCATCCTCCTGACTGAAGCAGCTTTGTGTTTCCAGATCAATCTGATTTGACGACACGTCTCACTGGAGAACCGGTCCACAGGTTCCTTCTTTAAGAGAACCAGGAACCTTCTTCAGCTGGACCAGAACCCTGTCTGCTCTGGAGCCTGTTTCCACTAAGACGAGGCCGAGGCGTTCTACAGGTTCCAGTTGTAGGGTTCTAGTTGTACAGGTTCTAGTGGTACAGGTTCTAGTGGTCAGGTTCTAGTGGTACAGGTTCTAGTGGTACAGGTTCTAGTGGTCAGGTTCTAGTGGTACAGCTTCTAGTGGTACAGGCTCTAGTGGTCAGGTTCTAGTGGTACAGGCTCTAGTGGTCAGGTTGTAGTGGTACAGGCTCTAGTGGTCAGGTTCTAGTGGTACAGGCTCTAGTGGTACAGGTTCTAGTGGTACAGGTTCTAGTGGTCAGGTTCTAGTGGTACAGCTTCTAGTGGTACAGGCTCTAGTGGTCAGGTTGTAGTGGTACAGGTTCTAGGGGTCAGCTTCTAGTGGTACAGCTTCTAGTGGTACAGGTTCTAGTGGTACAGGCTCTAGTGGTCAGGTTGTAGTTGTAGGGTTCTAGTGGTACAGGTTGTAGTGGTACAGGTTCTAGTGGTACATGTTCTAGTGGTACAGCTTCTAGTGGTACAGGCTCTAGTGGTACAGGTTCTAGTGGTACAGGTTGTAGTGGACAGGTTGTAGTGGTCAGGTTCTAGTGGTCAGGTTCTAGTGGTCAGGCTCTAGTGGTACAGGTTCTAGTGGTCAGGTTCTAGTGGTACAGGTTGTAGTGGTACAGGTTCTAGTGGTACAGGTTCTAGTGGTCAGGTTCTAGTGGTACAGCTTCTAGTGGTACAGGCTCTAGTGGTCAGGTTCTAGTGGTACAGGTTCTAGTGGTCAGGTTCTAGTGGTGCAGCTTCTAGTGGTCAGGTTCTAGTGGTACAGGTTGTAGTGGTACAGGTTGTAGTGGTACAGGCTCTAGTGGTCAGGTTCTAGTGGTACAGGTTCTAGTGGTACAGGTTGTAGTGGTACAGGCTCTAGTGGTCAGGTTCTAGTGGTACAGGTTCTAGTGGTACAGGTTGTAGTGGTACAGGCTCTAGTGGTCAGGTTCTAGTGGTACAGGCTCTAGTGGTCAGGTTCTAGTGGTCAGGTTCTAGTGGTACAGGTTCTAGTGGTACAGGCTCTAGTGGTCAGGTTCTAGTGGTACAGGTTCTAGTGGTACAGCTTCTAGTGGTACAGGTTCTAGTGGTACAGCTTCTAGTGGTACAGGTTCTAGTGGTACAGGCTCTAGTGGTCAGGTTCTAGTGGTACAGCTTCTAGTGGTCAGGTTCTAGTGGTACAGCTTCTAGTGGTCAGGTTCTAGTGGTACAGGTTCTAGTGGTACCGGTTCTAGTAGGGGTTCTGGTGTTGTGCTGGCAGCAGAACGTAGGGGTTCTTACCGAGCATCTTGCTGAGCACGGCGTTATGCAGGTCTGGGTTCTGCAGGGCCAGACGCTTCCTCTCGTCCTTGGCCCAGACCATGAAGGCGTTCATGGGCCTGCGGATCCTCTGCTCCGCCGCCTCCTTGCCCCCGTCTCCGTCCCCCGCCGCCTTGCCCCCGTCCCCGTCCCCCGCCGCCTGGCTCCGGTCCGGACCCGGGGACATCCGGGTTCTGATCCCGTCGGGGGAGCCGCGGTCCCCGGAGAGGCTCTGCTGGAAGCCCCCGTCGGGGTCGGAGGCGGGACTCGAGGTCCCGGATGTCCAGCGGTCCCCCGGGGTCCCGGACGTCCAGCGGTCCCCCGGGGCCGGCGTCCCGCGGGACAGCAGCAGCAGCTCCGCCTCTCTGGGATCCGGAACGTTCATCAGGTCCGATTTAGTCCCAGACCAGGTCTGGAGAACCCCGTCTCACTTTGGAGGGTCGCAGGGTTCTGGACGGGAAGTGACCGAGTCTGGGACGGAGGGGACGAGAGGGACGGAGAGGACGAGAGGGACGGAGAGGACCAGAGGGATGGAGAGGACCAGATGGACGGAGAGGACGAGAGGGACGGAGAGGACCAGAGGGACGGAGGGGACCAGAGGGACGGAGAGGACCAGAGGGACGGAGAGGACGAGAGGGACGGAGGGGACCAGAGGGACGGAGGGGACCAGAGGGACGGAGAGGACCAGAGGGACGGAGAGGACCAGAGGGACGGAGGGGACAGCCGGACAGGTTGGGAGCACAAATCCCAAAGCAAAGCATGGAGCTGTGAGAGGAGAAGAGGAGGAGGAGGAGGAGGAGGAGGAGAGGAGGAGAAGAGGAGGAGGAGGAGAAGAGGAGGAGGAGGAGA
>NW_027662194.1:0-15000 GCF_963422515.1 Blennius ocellaris
AGCAGCTGCAGTGACATCACTGTGTCGGAGTGACGCTGACCTTTGACCTCACCATGGTGACAGGTGACGAGGGCCACCACCAGGGGTCAAAGGTCACCCAGCAGGAACTCACTGACACGGAGAGTGGAGATCTACAGGCTAACCAGGGGAACCTTCTAGAACCTCCTGGAACCTTCTAGAACCTTCGAGAACCTCCTGGAACCATTGAGAACCTCCTGGAACCTTATAGGCCCTTCTGGAAGCTTCTAGAACCTTCTAGAACCTCTTGGAAGCTTATAGAACCTTCTAAAACGTTCTGGAAGCTTATAGGCCCTACTAGAACATTCTGGAAGCTTTTAGAACCTCCTGCTTTTGTCTGTCCATGAGAGTGTGTGTGTGTTGAGGAGAACCGCAGGGTTCCACCACCAGGGGGTTCTGTCAGTAGTTCTCTGTGTAAAAAGCAAGAGAAGTGACTCATGTTAGTTTGTTCTGTGTAAATAAAGTTGAGTTGAATATAAGACAGACAAGCGTTTTCCTGGCCTGTGGTTCTTTATTCCTCCCCTTTAGCGGCTGTTGGAACCAATCAGGTGGAACCTTTCCTTCCTGGCCGTCATCCTTGAGACCAGATGGTGAAGAGAACCCACTGACGATCTGTGGCTCATTAAAGGAACATGAAGTGACGTCATCAGTCACGTCACTGGACGGAGGAGGGCTGGGTGACTGTTTGGTTCTAGGTCGTCTGTTTGGTTCTATGTTGTCTGTTTGGTTCTAGGTCGTCTGTTTGGTTCTAGGTCGTCTGTTTGGTTCTAGGTCGACTGTTTGGTTCTATGTCGTCTGTTTGGTTCTAGGTCGACTGTTTGGTTCTATGTCGTCTGTTTGGTTCTAGGTCGTCTGTTTGGTTCTAGGTCGACTGTTTGGTTCTAGGTCGACTGTTTGGTTCTATGTCGTCTGTTTGGTTCTAGGTCCTCTGTTTGGTTCTAGGTCGACTGTTTGGTTCTATGTCGTCTGTTTGGTTCTAGGTCGTCTGTTTGGTTCTAGGTTGTCTGTTTGGTTCTAGGTCGACTGTTTGGTTCTAGGTCGTCTGTTTGGTTCTAGGTCGACTGTTTGGTTCTAGGTCGTCTGTTTGGTTCTAGGTCGTCTGTTTGGTTCTAGGTCGACTGTTTGGTTCTATGTCGTCTGTTTGGTTCTATGTCGTCTGTTTGGTTCTATGTCGTCTGTTTGGTTCTAGGTCGTCTGTTTGGTTCTAGGTCGTCTGTTTGGTTCTAGGTCGTCTGTTTGGTTCTAGGTCGACTGTTTGGTTCTAGGTCGACTGTTTGGTTCTATGTCGTCTGTTTGGTTCTAGGTCCTCTGTTTGGTTCTAGGTCGACTGTTTGGTTCTATGTCGTCTGTTTGGTTCTAGGTCGTCTGTTTGGTTCTAGGTTGTCTGTTTGGTTCTAGGTCGACTGTTTGGTTCTAGGTCGTCTGTTTGGTTCTAGGTCGACTGTTTGGTTCTAGGTCGTCTGTTTGGTTCTAGGTCGTCTGTTTGGTTCTAGGTCGACTGTTTGGTTCTATGTCGTCTGTTTGGTTCTATGTCGTCTGTTTGGTTCTATGTCGTCTGTTTGGTTCTAGGTCGTCTGTTTGGTTCTAGGTCGTCTGTTTGGTTCTAGGTCGTCTGTTTGGTTCTAGGTCGACTGTTTGGTTCTAGGTCGTCTGTTTGGTTCTAGGTCGTCTGTTTGGTTCTAGGTCATCTGTTTGGTTCTAGGTCGACTGTTTGGTTCTATGTCGTCTGTTTGGTTCTAGGTCGTCTGTTTGGTTCTAGGTCGACTGTTTGGTTCTAGGTTGTCTGTTTGGTTCTAGGTTGTCTGTTTGGTTCTAGGTCGACTGTTTGGTTCTAGGTCGTCTGTTTGGTTCTAGGTCGACTGTTTGGTTCTATGTCGTCTGTTTGGTTCTAGGTCGTCTGTTTGGTTCTATGTTGACTGTTTGGTTCTAGGTTGTCTGTTTGGTTCTAGGTCGACTGTTTGGTTCTATGTCGTCTGTTTGGTTCTAGGTTGTCTGTTTGGTTCTATGTTGACTGTTTGGTTCTAGGTTGTCTGTTTGGTTCTAGGTCAACTGTTTGGTTCTAGGTCGACTGTTTGGTTCGGGGAGGAAGAGAAGAGGAAAAGGTTCTAGTTTAAGTGAATCTTGAATAAACAAACTTGTTTAAAGAAAAGAAAGACGAGCGTTAAAGTGTTGGAATATTTAATGTTAGCGACGCTTCCTGACGACCGTCTGGCCACAGGAAGCAGCAGGTGAGATAAGCCCCGCCCCCAGGAGGCCCTTTACACCACCTGTTAGCCTAGCATTAGCTTTAGCATCAGCTTGGTGCTGAGGCTGTGGATGGGGGGGCGGAGTCTAGCTGAAGGACACTTCTGATTGGTGGATGTGGTGACGCGGCTTCACCAGGCTGTTCCCATGGCAACCATGTCCCGGAAAGTCTCATGGGCTCCAGGTAGAACCAGGTCCTGGTCCAGGTCCAGGTCCAGGTCTGGTCCAGGTCTGGTCCAGGTCCAGAGGGGATCAGGACTCGATGGTAGAGATTTTATCGATGGAGCTCAGAAGCTCAGAGACCAGGTGGAGAGACTCTGCTTCAGCCAGCAGCTTCCTGACACACACACACACACACACACACACACACACACACACACACACACACAGGTTACGGAGCATGTTCCTCCCAGTACCTCCAGTAACTGCGGCCACTGACTGGATGGAGGAGTGGGCGTGGCCACTGACTGGATGGAGGAGTGGGCGTGGCCTGTGCTCTTCTTCAGGTACTGGGAGGCCAGGTGAGCGTTTCGTCTCATCGTCATGACGACCTGCGACTCTGACGCCTTCAGACGCTGGTTCTCCGAGCGCACACACACCAGGTCCTCCTGCAACACACACCTGGCAGCTGTTCACCCTCTCACTCTCAGGTGTTCACCCTCTCACTCTCAGCTGTTCACCCTCTCACTCTCAGGTGTTCACCCTCTCACTCTCAGCTGTTCACCCTCTCACTCTCAGGTGTTCACCCTCTCACTCTCAGCTGTTCACTCTCTCACTCTCAGGTGTTCACCCTCTCACTCTCAGCTGTTCACTCTCTCACTCTCAGCTGTTCACCCTCTCACTCTCAGCTGTTCACTCTCTCACTATCAGCTGTTCACCCTCTCACTATCAGCTGTTCACCCTCTCACTATCAGCTGTTCACCCTCTCACTCTCAGGTGTTCACCCTCTCACTCTCAGCTGTTCACCCTCTCACTCTCAGGTGTTCACCCTCTCACTCTCAGCTGTTCACTCTCTCACTCTCAGCTGTTCACCGTCTCACTCTCAGCTGTTCACCCTCTCACTCTCAGCTGTTCACTCTCTCACTATCAGCTGTTCACCCTCTCACTATCAGCTGTTCACCCTCTCACTATCAGCTGTTCACCCTCTCACTATCAGCTGTTCACCCTCTCACTATCAGCTGTTCACCCTCTCACTCTCAGGTGTTCACCCTCTCACTCTCAGCTGTTCACCCTCTCACTCTCAGGTGTTCACCCTCTCACTCTCAGCTGTTCACCCTCTCACTCTCAGGTGTTCACCCTCTCACTCTCAGCTGTTCACTCTCTCACTCTCAGGTGTTCACCCTCTCACTCTCAGCTGTTCACCCCCTCACTCTCAGCTGTTCACTCTCTCACTATCAGCTGTTCACCCTCTCACTCTCAGGTGTTCACCCTCTCACTCTCAGCTGTTCACCCTCTCACTCTCAGGTGTTCACTCTCTCACTCTCAGCTGTTCACTCTCTCACTCTCAGGTGTTCACCCTCTCACTCTCAGCTGTTCACCCTCTCACTATCAGCTGTTCACCCTCTCACTATCAGCTGTTCACCCTCTCACTCTCAGGTGTTCACCCTCTCACTCTCAGCTGTTCACCCTCTCACTCTCAGGTGTTCACCCTCTCACTCTCAGCTGTTCACTCTCTCACTCTCAGCTGTTCACCCTCTCACTCTCAGCTGTTCACCCTCTCACTCTCAGCTGTTCACTCTCTCACTATCAGCTGTTCACCCTCTCACTCTCAGGTGTTCACCCTCTCACTCTCAGCTGTTCACCCTCTCACTCTCAGCTGTTCACCCTCTCACTCTCAGGTGTTCACCCTCTCACTCTCAGCTGTTCACCCTCTCACTCTCAGCTGTTCACCCTCTCACTCTCAGCTGTTCACTCTCTCACTATCAGCTGTTCACCCTCTCACTATCAGCTGTTCACCCTCTCACTCTCAGGTGTTCACCCTCTCACTCTCAGCTGTTCACCCTCTCACTCTCAGGTGTTCACCCTCTCACTCTCAGCTGTTCACTCTCTCACTCTCAGCTGTTCACCCTCTCACTCTCAGCTGTTCACTCTCTGAGATGAACACCTGAACGTTTCTCACCTGAAGCTGCTGAAGATCAAACTTCAGTTTGGAAACGGAATGTTCTGCTTTTACTGCTCGTTTCTGAGAGAGAGAGAGAGAGAGAGAGAGAGAGAGAGAGGGAGAGAGAGTTATGTGTGTGTGTGTGTGTGTGAGAGTGTGAGTGTGAGTGTGAGTGTGTGAGGGTGTGTGAGTGTGTGTGTGTGTGTGTGTGTGTGTCACCGTCATCACTCCCAGGTTCAGCTCCACCCTCTGCACCATGCTCTCCAGGTCCTGCGCCTCCTTCTCCTCCTTCCTCCTGCTCTGCAGCAGCTCCTCCTTCAGCTGCCTCACCCTGCCAGCACAGAGGCATTGTGGGTAACCATGACGACGTCAGGCGCCGGCTCCTGATTGGCCAGTGCTGACCTGCGCTCGCTGGCCGTGACGCGCCTCCTCAACGCCGCGTTCTCCTCCTGCAGCCACATGGACACCTGGTGTGTGTGTGTGTGTGTGTGTGTGTGTGTGTGTGTGTGTGTGTGTGTGTGTTACCTGCAGTTCAAGGTTGTTGCACCTCCTGCAGGAGGCGACTGCAGTGATTGACAACATATTGTCACTGTCTCCTCCTCCTCCTCCTCCTCCTGCTCCTCCTCCCTCTGCTCCCCCTGCTCCTCCCTCTGCTCCTCCTGCTCCTCCTGCTCCTCCCTCTGCTCCTCCTGCTCCTCCTGCTCCTCCCTCTGCTCCTCCTCGTCTGCAGGACAGGAACCGTCAGAGATGTGATGAACGTATCAGGAGCTCCTCCTCAAGTTGTTGAGGAGGTGGGAGGAGTCACAGATTCTCCAGATTTACTCCACCTGCTCTCCTCCTGCTGCTCCTCCTGCTGCTCCTCCTGCTGCTCCTCCTGCTGCTCCTCCTCCTGCTCCTCCTGGTCGCAGTTCTTCCAACGCAGAAACTCTTTGAAGGAGAATGGATTCAGTTCTTCTTCCTCAGTCGCCTCCTCATCTGCCCAGAGACACAGTGGAGGAGTTACTCTATATAGTTACTCTATATAGTTA
Organism: Blennius ocellaris; assembly: GCF_963422515.1. Lineage (NCBI taxonomy): Eukaryota > Metazoa > Chordata > Actinopteri > Blenniiformes > Blenniidae > Blennius > Blennius ocellaris. The sequence goes on from NW_027662194.1 coordinate 5,392, forward strand.
CTCTATATAGTTACTCTATATAGTTTCTCTATATAGTTTCTCTATATAGTTACTTTATGTAGTTACTCTATATAGTTACTTTATGTAGTTACTCTATATAGTTACTCTATATAGTTTCTCTATATAGTTTCTCTATATAGTTACTTTATGTAGTTACTCTATATAGTTACTCTATATAGTTACTCTATATAGTTACTCTATATAGTTACTCTATATAGTTTCTCTATATAGTTACTTTATGTAGTTACTCTATATAATTACTCTATATAGTTACTCTATATAGTTACTCTATATAGTTACTCTATATAGTTACTCTATATAGTTTCTCTATATAGTTACTCTATATAGTTACTCTATATAGTTACTCTATATAGTTTCTCTATATAGTTACTTTATGTAGTTACTCTATATAGTTACTCTATATAGTTTCTCTATATAGTTACTTTATGTAGTTACTCTATATAATTACTCTATATAGTTACTTTATGTAGTTACTCTATATAGTTACTCTATATAGTTTCTCTATATAGTTTCTCTATATAGTTACTTTATGTAGTTACTCTATATAATTACTCTATATAGTTACTTTATGTAGTTACTCTATATAGTTACTCTATATAGTTTCTCTATATAGTTACTCTATATAGTTACTCTATATAGTTACTCTATATAGTTTCTCTATATAGTTACTTTATGTAGTTACTCTATATAGTTACTCTATATAGTTTCTCTATATAGTTACTTTATGTAGTTACTCTATATAATTACTCTATATAGTTACTTTATGTAGTTACTCTATATAGTTACTCTATATAGTTTCTCTATATAGTTTCTCTATATAGTTACTTTATGTAGTTACTCTATATAATTACTCTATATAGTTACTTTATGTAGTTACTCTATATAGTTACTCTATATAGTTTCTCTATATAGTTTCTCTATATAGTTACTCTATATAGTTACTCTATATAGTTACTTTATGTAGTTTCTCTATATAGTTACTTTATGTAGTTACTCTATATAATTACTCTATATAGTTACTTTATGTAGTTACTCTATATAGTTTCTCTATATAGTTACTCTATATAATTACTCTATATAGTTACTCTATATAGTTACTCTATATAGTTACTCTATATAGTTTCTCTATATAGTTACTTTATGTAGTTTCTCTATATAGTTACTTTATGTAGTTACTCTATATAATTACTCTATATAGTTACTTTATGTAGTTACTCTATATAGTTTCTCTATATAGTTACTTTATGTAGTTACTCTATATAATTACTCTATATAGTTACTTTATGTAGTTACTCTATATAGTTTCTCTATATAGTTACTCTATATAGTTACTCTATATAATTACTCTATATAGTTACTCTATATAGTTACTCTTATATATTCTATGTAGTTACACCTATATATTGTATAGTTACTCATATATAGTTACTCTATATAGTTACTCCTATATATTGTATAGTTACTCTATATAATTACTCTATATAATTACTCTATATAGTTACTCTATATAGTTACTCCTATATATTGTATAGTTACTCTATATAATTACTCTATATAGATACTCTATATAGTTACTCTATATAGTTACTCCTATATATTGTATAGTTACTCTATATAATTACTCTATATAGTTACTCTATATAGTTACTCCTATATATTGTATAGTTACTCTATATAGCTACTCTATATATTCTATGTAGTTACTCCTATATATTGTATAGTTACTCTATATAGTTACTCTATATAGTTACTCCTATATATTGTATAGTTACTCTATATAGTTACTCTATATAGCTACTCTATATATTCTATGTAGTTACTCCTATATATTGTATAGTTACTCTATATAGTTACTCTATATAGTTACTCCTATATATTGTATAGTTACTCTATATAGTTACTCTATATAGTTACTCCTATATATTGTATAGTTACTCTATATAATTACTCTATATAGATACTCTATATAGTTACTCCTATATATTGTATAGTTACTCTATATAGTTACTCTATATAGTTACTCCTATATATTGTATAGTTACTCTATATAATTACTCTATATAGATACTCTATATAGTTACTCCTATATATTGTATAGTTACTCTATATAGTTACTCCTATATATTGTATAGTTACTCTATATAATTACTCTATATAGATACTCTATATAGTTACTCTATATAGTTACTCCTATATATTGTATAGTTACTCTATATAATTACTCTATATAATTACTCTATATAATTACTCTATATAGTTACTCTATATAGTTACTCCTATATATTGTATAGTTACTCTATATAGCTACTCTATATATTCTATGTAGTTACTCCTATATATTGTATAGTTACTCTATATAGTTACTCTATATAGTTACTCCTATATATTGTATAGTTACTCTATATAGTTACTCTATATAGTTACTCCTATATATTGTATAGCTACTCTATATAGTTACTCTATATATTCTATGTAGTTACTCCTATATATTGTATAGTTACTCTATATAGTTACTCTATATAGTTACTCCTATATATTGTATAGCTACTCTATATAGTTACTCTATATATTCTATACAGTTACTCCTATATATTGTATAGTTACTCTATATAGTTACTCTATATAGTTACTCCTATATATTGTATAGCTACTCTATATAGTTACTCTATATATTCTATATAGTTACTCCTATATATTGTATAGTTACTCTATATAGTTACTCTATATAGTTACTCCTATATATTGTATAGTTACTCTATATAGTTACTCTATATAGTTACTCCTATATATTGTATAGCTACTCTATATAGTTACTCTATATAGTTACTCTATATAGTTACTCCTATATATTGTATAGCTACTCTATATAGTTACTCTATATAGTTACTCTATATAGTTACTCCTATATATTGTATAGTTACTCTATATAGTTACTCTTATATATTCTATGTAGTTACTCCTATATATTGTATAGTTACTCATATATAGTTACTCTATATAGTTACTCTTATATATTCTATGTAGTTACTCCTATATATTGTATAGTTACTCTATATAGTTACTCTATATAGTTACTCCTATATATTGTATAGCTACTCTATATAGTTACTCTATATATTCTATACAGTTACTCCTATATATTGTATAGTTACTCATATATAGTTACTCTATATAGTTACTCTTATATATTCTATGTAGTTACTCCTATATATTGTATAGTTACTCATATATAGTTACTCTATATAGTTACTCTTATATATTCTATGTAGTTACTCCTATATATTGTATAGTTACTCATATATAGTTACTCTATATAGTTACTCCTATATATTGTATAGTTACTCATATATAGTTACTCTTATATATTCTATGTAGTTACTCCTATATATTGTATAGTTACTCATATATAGTTACTCTATATAGTTACTCCTATATATTGTATAGTTACTCATATATAGTTACTCTATATAGTTACTTTATGTAGTTACTCTATATAGTTACTCCTAACCCAGGATCGTCCACCTGTTGTCAGGACTGTTTGTTTACATCAGGTGATGTGGTCACGTGGTCTCTGTCAGGTAGTAAACACAGCGGGTTCACATGAGAACCGGAGCAGAACCGGAGCAGAACCGGAGCAGAACCGGACGCACTGACCGTCTGTGATGATCAAGGTCCGACTCTTCCTCTGCGTGGACATGACGGGCACGCGGACACGGGCACGCGGACACGGGCACGCGGGCAGGTGGCGGCTCGGTTCTCCGGTTGTTGAAGTATCGACCAGGTATCGATACTTCGCGCTGCTTCTCCTCTGCAGGAACCGAACCAGACCCGGAAACACACGCTGTCGCCTCTGGTGCACGTGACTCCCCTGCGCGTGTCTCATTGGCTGACAGCGTCAGGTGACGTGTTTGAAAACAACCAAAAAAAACCCAAAAAGGCAACACGGCACCCGGAAGTCCGCTGCAGCAGGATCCAGGTCGGAGCTCCGCGGCACGTGTCCCCCCCACTTCCACGTCTCACAGACCCGCATCGCAGGTCCAGGCGGCTGTGACCCGGGACGGCTCGGCTCGGCTCGGCTCGGCTCCCCGTGTGACGTGCAGGCGGGCAGACTGAGCGGAGCGCCTCGTGACGGACTCCGTCCACAATCCGTGTGATTGAAGCGGCGCCGGGCTGCAGGCGGGACGGCGGCCTGCAGGGGGACCCGGACCTCTTCCACCTCCCAGGACCAGTCTGGCCCGTCTTTCCGGGATCCGTTCCGGCCGAAGTGAAGAGGAAGCCGTTCCGAACCGTGCCAAACCCGCCGGTGTGTTTTCTGACCGCCACTTCCGGGACGAACCTCAATAGTCGGGTTCTTTGAACCGGGTCCGGCGCTCAGGACGAGCCGCTTCTGTCCGCCTGCAGGATGTCTAAGGAGGCTCCGGCAGACGGGGGGCATCCCCAGACCCGGTCCCAGACCCCGTCCTCCCAGTCCCAGTCCCAGTCCCAGTCCCAGTCCCAGTCCACTCTGTCCCCCTCCCAGTCCAAGTCCCAGCCCGGGTCCGGGTCCGGGTCCGGGTCCGGCTCGTCCAGCGGCCCGACCTCCGGCAGCCAGTCCTCCAGCGGCTCCGGGACCCTGAGCAGCCTGGACACGCTTCCGGTCCCCATGCCGTCGGTCCCCGAGGAGCAGGAGGAGCAGGAGGAGGAGCTGCGGCCGTGGGGCCGCCTGCTGCCCATGGTGCCCGGCTTCCGGAGCCACGGTGAGTCCGGGAGGCCCGGCACGGCCCGGCACGGCCCGGCACGGGTCACTGAGCAGGGCCTGTTTGTTTGTTTGTTTACAGACTGTGTGGAGGAGCAGTACCTGTTTGTTTGTTTGTTTACAGACTGTGTGGAGGAGCAGTACCTGTTTGTTTGTTTGTTTACAGACTGTGTGGAGGAGCAGTACCTGTTTGTTTGTTTGTTTACAGACTGTGTGGAGGAGCAGTACCTGTTTGTTTGTTTGTTTGTTTACAGACTGTGTGGAGGAGCAGTACCTGTTTGTTTGTTTACAGACTGCGTGGAGGAGCAGTACCTGTTTGTTTGTTTGTTTACAGACTGTGTAGAGGAGCAGTACCTGTTTGTTTGTTTGTTTACAGACTGTGTAGAGGAGCAGTACCTGTTTGTTTGTTTGTTTGTTTACAGGCTGTGTGGAGGAGCAGTACGTGTTTGTTTGTTTGTTTGTTTACAGACTGTGTGGAGGAGCAGTACGTGTTTGTTTGTTTGTTTGTTTACAGACTGTGTGGAGGAGCAGTACGTGTTTGTTTGTTTGTTTACAGACTGTGTGGAGGAGCAGTACCTGTTTGTTTGTTTGTTTACAGACTGTGTAGAGGAGCAGTACCTGTTTGTTTGTTTGTTTACAGACTGTGTGGAGGAGCAGTACCTGTTTGTTTGTTTGTTTGTTTACAGGCTGTGTGGAGGAGCAGTACGTGTTTGTTTGTTTGTTTGTTTACAGACTGTGTGGAGGAGCAGTACGTGTTTGTTTGTTTGTTTACAGACTGTGTGGAGGAGCAGTACCTGTTTGTTTGTTTGTTTACAGACTGTGTGGAGGAGCAGTACCTGTTTGTTTGTTTGTTTACAGACTGTGTGGAGGAGCAGTACCTGTTTGTTTGTTTGTTTACAGACTGTGTGGAGGAGCAGTACCTGTTTGTTTGTTTACAGACTGTGTGGAGGAGCAGTACCTGTTCGGGAGAGACTCTCGCTGTAACTACGTCCTCGAAGATCCTGAAGATAAAAATTCCAGAAAGTTCCGGATCTACAGCAAGAAACACTTCAGGATCTACAAGGTGAGAGAACGACTGTAGTACTGCAGTACTGCACTGTCGTGACGTAGTACCGTAGTACGGGGGTGACGGGACTGTGTCCTCAGGAGGGGACGGAGGTCTTCGTAGAGGACCACAGTAACAACGGGACGTTTGTTGACGGGATTCTGGTCGGAAAAGACAAAAAACTTCCTCTGGTCAACAACGCCGTGCTCTCTCTGGCAGAACCCCGGAACCGAGGTGACGCTGCACACCTGGAACACACCTGCAGTACACCTGTAGTACACCTGTAATACACCTGTAGTACACCTGGAACACACCTGTAGTACACCTGTAGTACACCTGGAACACACCTGTAGTACACCTGCAGTACACCTGCAACACACCTACAGTACACCTGGAACACACCTGCAGTACACCTGCAACACACCTGCAACACACCTGCAGTACACCTGCAACACACCTGCAACACACCTGTAGTAAACCTACAACACACCTGCAACACACCTGCAGTACACCTGCAACACACCTACAGTACACCTGGAACACACCTTCAGTACACCTGTAACACACCTGCAACACACCTGCAGTACACCTGCAACACACCTGCAGTACACCTGTAACACACCTGTAGTACACCTGCAGTACACCTGTAACACACCTGTAGTACACCTGCAACACACCTGCACCAGGGTTCTACCTGTAGTACACCTGCAGTACACCTGCACCAGGGTTCTACCTGCAGTACACCTGCAGTACACCTGCACCAGGGTTCTACCTGCAGTACACCTGCAGTACACCTGGAACACACCTACAGTACACCTGTAGTACACCTGGAACACACCTGCAGTACACCTACAGTACACCTGTAGTACACCTGGAACACACCTGCAGTACACCTACAGTACACCTGTAGTACACCTGCAGTACACCTGCAACACACCTACAGTACACCTGGAACACACCTGCAGTACACCTGCAACACACCTGTAGTACACCTACAACACACCTGCAACACACCTGCAGTACACCTGCAACACACCTACAGTACACCTGGAACACACCTTCAGTACACCTGTAACACACCTGCAACACACCTGTAGTACACCTGCAACACACCTGCAGTACACCTGCAACACACCTGCAGTACACCTGGAACACACCTTCAGTACACCTGTAACACACCTGCAACACACCTGCAGTACACCTGGAACACACCTTCAGTACACCTGTAACACACCTGCAACACACCTGCAGTACACCTGGAACACACCTTCAGTACACCTGTAACACACCTGCAACACACCTGCAGTACACCTGGAACACACCTTCAGTACACCTGTAACACACCTGCAACACACCTGCAGTACACCTGCAACACACCTGCAGTACACCTGGAACACACCTGCAACACACCTGCACCAGGGTTCTACCTGCAGTACACCTGTAACACACCTGCAACACACCTGCACCAGGGTTCTACCTGCAGTACACCTGCAGTACACCTGCACCAGGGTTCTACCTGCAGTACACCTGCAGTACACCTGGAACACACCTGCAGTACACCTGCAGTACACCTGCACCAGGGTTCTACCTGCAGTACACCTGCAGTACACCTGGAACACACCTACAGTACACCTGCAGTACACCTGCACCAGGGTTCTACCTGCAGTGTCCCTGACCTTGCCGTGTCTCCATGTGTCCTCAGTCTTTGTCTTCATCGACCTGCGGTCAGACGACCAGTCCTGCTTACCAAAAGACCTGCAGGAGAAATACGTGCTGACTCGACAGATCGGAACGTGAGTGACTGTGACGTCACTGTGATGTCACTGCGGGGGCGGGGCTGACGGTGCAGTGTGTGTGCAGGGGTGTGTGTGGCGAGGTGCGTCTGGCCTTCCAACGTTCCTCCTGCGCAAAGTTTGCGGTGAAAATCATCAAGAAGAAGAACTTCCAGTCTGAAGGGGTGAGTGCTGCTCTCTGATTGGTGGAGGCCGTCCCTGGCCCCGCCTCCCGCTGTGGCCACAGTGAACTACAAACATGGCGTCTGAACGTTCAACCTGTCGGTTCTGTCGTCCAATCAGACGGCGACACGGAACGCACAGACGGAGGTCGAGATCCTGAAGAGAGTGGACCATGTCAGAACACACACGCACACGCACACGCACACGCACACACACACACACCGACTCATGAAGCCCCGCCTCCTCTTCCTCCTGCAGCCTTGCCTCATCAAGACGGTGGACTTCTATCAGACTGACGACTGTTTTTACATCGTTTTAGAACTGTGAGTCAAAATCATATGCTAATGTTACAGGATGGAGTACTAGATGCTAAGCTAAGCTAACGTTGCAGGATGGAGTACTAGATGCTAAGCTAACGTTGCAGGATGGAGGGGGTACTAGATGCTAATGCTAAGCTAACGTTGCAGGATGGAGGGGGTACTAGATGCTAATGCTAAGCTAACGTTGCAGGATGGAGGGGGGGGAGTTGTTCCACAGAGTGAAGTCTCAGCAGCAGCTAAAGGAGAACGTCGCTAAGCTTTACTTCTACCAGATGCTGCAGGCCGTGCAGGTGAGCCTGAGCTGCTGTTACCATGGTAACCGGGACAGGAGGCGTGTGGGTCACTGTGAGTGTGTGTGTGTGTGTGTGTGTGTGTGTGCGCAGTACCTCCACAGTAACGGGATCATCCACAGAGACCTGAAACCAGAGAACATCCTGCTGTCGTCACAAGAGGACGTCTGTCTCATCAAGGTGAGGACGTCTTCCCCACTTCTCCTGTCCCTCCTGGTCCTCACCCCCCCTCCCCCAGGTGACGGACTTCAACCAGTCCAGGATCCTGGAGGAGTCTGTCCTCATGAGGACGCTCTGCGGGACTCCGTCCTACCTGGCTCCAGAGGTCTTCACCCACGGCTCCACCAGCGGCTACGGACTGTCTGTGGACGCCTGGAGCCTCGGGGTGCTGCTGTTTGTGTGGTAGGCTCCGCCCACATCCCCCCCCCCACCACCCAGTCTCGCCCCCCCGTCTCACCCCCCCTCCCCCGTCTCTCCCAGCCTGGGGGGCTACCCTCCGTTCCACGACAGCTTCGGTCAGTCCGTCACAGACCAGATCGTCCGAGGAGAGTTCACCATGGTCCAGTCCAAGTGGAGCCACGTCTCAGACCAAGGTGGGTCCTGGAGCCCGGTCAGGTGACCTCAGCCCCCCCTGTCCCCCCCCCCCGTCCCCCGAAACACCTGAGTGAGTGTGTGTGTGTTTCAGCCAAGGACGTTGTGAGGAAGCTGCTGGTGGTTGATCCCAGTCAGAGGATGAGCATCGAGGAAGCACTGGAGCACCCCTGGTTACAGGTACTGTCTGCCCCGCCCCCCTTCCTAGCCCCGCCCCCTCCCCCCTCTAACAGTGATGTCATTGTGATGTCACAGGATCCGCTGATGCGCCAGACGGCTCACAGTCTCATGTATCCCTCCTCGGCTGCTCCCGGCGTTGCCATGGTAACCACACTGAAGCACTCCCGTTTGATTGGCCACGCCCAGCACTAAGCTCCGCCCCCCTCCCTCTAACGCAGGACCCGGGAAGCTCCAGGAAGCGAGCGAGAGACGAGGACGACGAAGGGCCTTCTGCTAAACGGAGCTAAGCCCCGCCCCCCCCCCACTGTCGACCAATCACGAGGCCTCAGGTCACATGTTCACTGCTGAAGCTGTAAATAAAGTTGTTTTCTAATAAATATTTTTATATTTGTCACCCACGTGTGGATTTTGTCTAACGAGTAACTTCACTGCCACCAACCGGCTCAGAAAGAAACTTTATTAGCAGCAGCTT